>NC_082404.1:5859336-5936836 GCF_031168955.1 Gadus macrocephalus | reverse complement strand
CACCAACCCACCAACCTACCCCCCTACCTAACCACCTTACCCTCCTACCTGACCCCCCTCCTACCTACCCACTAACCCTCCTACCTTCCTACCTACCCACTTACCCTCCTACCTACCCACTTACCCTCCTACCTACCCACTTACCCTCCTACCTTCCTACCTACCCACTTACCCTCCTACCTACCCACTTACCCTCCTACCTACCCACTTACCCTCCTACCTACCCACTTACCCTCCTACCTACCCACTTACCCTCCTACCTACCCACTTACCCTCCTACCTTCCTACCTACCCACTTACCCTCCTACCTTCCTACCTACCCACTTACCCTCCTACCTACCCACTTACCCTCCTACCTACCCACTTACCCTCCTACCTACCCACTTACCCTCCTACCTACCCACTTACCCTCCTACCCTCTTGCCTAACTACTTATTATCCTACCCTCCCTCCTACCCTCCTATTAACCCTCCTGCAAAACCACTTACCCTACTACCTACCCTCCTAACCTACTGCCTACCCTCCTAACCTCCTACCCTCCCTCCTACCCTCTTACCCTCCTACCTTCCCACGTACCCTCCTACCTACCCTCACTCCTACCCTCCTACCCTCCTACCCTCCAGCCCTTCTCCGGGGAGTTCTCTGCTCCTCTTGGGATCTGCTCTGCTCAACAAAGACCAACTCTGTCCTGCTGTTCTCTGTGGCGCCCTAGAACCTTCTGCTTCCTCTGATGTTCCGCATTTCCCTAACACAGATTAATTAAGTACTCCTTATCTTATCTGATCTTAACTTAATTCTCTCCGCAACTGACCGCTGAATGCGCTAGTGGTGCTGTTATCTGTCGCCATCTATTGGTGGCAAAGTGGTGGTTCGTGTTTTTGAGTAGCAAGAATCAGGAAGTGCTTTTCACCCATGACTAAATCACTTCCTGACCTCTCCCCTGCCAGTCTTTCATCACAAACTTTAAAAGAGCGGGTTGACCCTGTTTGCTGTTCTATACCAAGTGTTGACGTCTCAAAATGGCCGGCATTTTCTTGTTCCCCTCTCTGCTCTGACCGGCTGCACCTAACAGACATTTCTCTCTCCGCTCTTACAAAATCAAAACACAACTTCTCCTGATCTGCAATTTGAATTGAAACATGTTTGTGTGTGAGGTTATCTGCCTGTGAATTTTGTATTTTGTTGGGTGTCAGCATTTCTTTGTTTGTTTGTGTTTTCGTAAATAGATAACAACATCATTGTTGCGCATGTATGTGCTAGAATAAGTCTGTGTTTGTGGTAATTTGGTGTATCCTCGTGTGTGTATTGCAATTCATGTTGGTGTATCGCATACACATTCATCTTCATCAACCCTGTTAATGTGTCTGTGTTTGTACGTCGGTGTCTGTGTGTGTGGGTGTTTGTTGTTTGTGTGTGTGTGTATGCGTCCATGTGAAAATGTACGTGTGTGTGTCTGTCTATGTGTGTGCACCTTTACGTTTTTGTGCGTGTGTGTGTGTGTGTGTGTATATGTGTAGGTGAAGAGACAAAGGTGGGAGACATCCCTAAGCCCGCCCTCCCGTCTGTCCCTCCCAAGAAGCCCCTCCCCCCAAAGACAAGCCCCGCCTCTTCCTCCCAAGCCCCTCGACGCCCAGAGAGGCCGCGCACGAAGTACACAATTACACACACACACATTCCTCTGTAGGAGCGCACACACACAGACGCACAGAGCTAATCCCACTGTATGGTTTACCTGCTCAGGTGTGAAAGCCCTAAATCTGAGGGCGGAGCTTCAACACCAGACTCTGCCTCTGACTTGTTACATGACACCGGTGAGTTCGACTGACAGGGGGTTTCAGCCAATCAGATTGAAAGGGAGACCTTTGTACCCAAATTAGGTTCCATTCTATAGCGAAATATTCTCTCTCTCTCTCTTTCCTTTTCTCTCTTGTGTTCATTTTGTGTGTTCATTTGTCATCGTGTGTGTCTCCTTTGTCATTGTATTGTTGACGTTTGTGTCATGATGTGGCGTGTTTGTGCTTTAATGATGGTGAAATAACAGTGTGTGTGTGTGTGTGTGTGTGTGTGTGTGTGTGTGTGTGTGTGTGTGTGTGTGTGTGTGTGTGTGTGTGTGTGTGTGTGTGTGTGTGTGTGTGTGTGTGTGTGTGTGTGTAGAGGTGGACCTGGATGCAGTGATCATATCGTCTGAGAGGCTGAATCATCCCACGGCCTCACGACCAAGGATAACCGACCGGCGACCTCGCTCACAGATCATCTCTCTTGTAAACACACACACACACACACGCACACGCGTGCGCACACACGCACGCAAACACGAAAACACACACGCGCACACACGCACAGGCACGCGCACACACACACACGCGCGCACACACCGAACACACGCACAAACAAACACACCAACGCATAGATAAGTATAAAAAAATATATTGTCACACCACAACAAACCCACAAACACGCACACATAAAGATGTTTAAATACTGTACACAATTACTCCCGATATTTACCGTGCTCCTCTTTCCCCCCTCTATTTCAAAAAACTCACACACACACCCAAAAACACACACCAACACAACAACATACTCACCCCCCCCCCCCCCCACACACACACACACACACACACAGCCTTCTCTTTCGTCTGCTGACATGCAGGACGTCCTAGCGCTGGAGGAGGAGAGGAGAGAGAAGGAGAGGAGAGAGAAGGAGAGGAGAGAGAAGGAGGAGCAGGAGGCGCCTCCCTTAAGGCCTGAGAACGTCTCGCGGAGGAAAGTAGTGCCCTCCGTCACGGTAGGAAAAGATGCAGTTATGGTTTGATACAACAGAGGGCGCCATAACAAAACATTATAAACGTAGTGAGTCCATAGGCTGCCGTTAAAGGTCCCATGACATGCCACCAGGTGTGATTAGCCGTCACAAGCCGTTTTGGAAATCTGCCCCTTATGACATCACAGGTGGGCGCGTCCACCTGTCACTCCACACCTGGTGGCATGTCACGGGAATTTTTGGTATTGGATTAAGGAAATGGCAGCGCGACAGTGGAGAAAAATGATCACAATGACAATATTGATTACAATAAATGTCTGTCTATGCTAAGTAGCGCTGACATCATGGCCTACTCCTTGGAAGTCAACAACACACAAGAATGCATAAATAAAGATATATATGTATATTTAAGAGTAAGGGTATAGATAAGATGAGATGTCCTTTATTAATAGTCAAAATAAAACAAGATATTATTTTTTTCTCCAAATGTAATACATGGTGTGTGTGTGTGTGTGTGTGTGTGTCCTCAGATCCCGGATGGAAAGTCGGCCCTGCCGCCTAAACCAAGCATCCCGAACCCCAGCAGCAGCTCCAGCCACCGCTCCATCTCCCCTTCCTCCTCCTTGGTGCGAAGCCCCTCCCCCTCCACTCTAAGCCCCTCCCCCGAGCTCCGCCACTTCCCCATGACTCCCGTCACTCTGGAGGAACTCCGAGCCCAGCTGAGGGAACTGAAGACCTCCGTGGAACTACTCAAGAGCCAGCACAGGTGTGTGTGTGTGTGTGGGGCTGTGTGTGTATGTTTGTGTGTGTGTGTGCATCTTGTCCAGAGAGAGAGAGCGAAAGAGCGAAAGAGCGAAAGAGAGAGAGAGAGAGAGAGAGAGAGAGAGAGAGAGAGAGAGAGAGAGATGGAGAGAGAGAGAGAGAGAGAGAGAGAGAGAGAGAGAGAGAGAGAGAGAGAGAGAGAGAGAATGCTGTGTGTGTGCATGTGCACTAATATCTTAATATGTGTGTGTGTGTGTGTGTGTGTGTGTGTGTGTGTGTGTGTGTGTGTGTGTGTGTGTGTGTGTGCGTGGGTGTGGGGTATGGTTGAATCCATGATAAGTTGGGTCTGTGTGTGTTGGGACTATGTCATATTGTCAGCCGTCAGGGCGTGTGCATGTCTGCGCGTGTGTGTAGGTATTGCGGTAACAATGCTGATGTTTGTGTACGTGTGTGTTGCAGGCAGGAGATGAGGCAGCTGAACAGCGATCTGGAGGAGGAGAAGCGGAGCCGCATCTCCCTACAGGTGAGAGCACCTGCTGAGCCTCCCTGGGTCCATGTGGACATGGGTCCGCGCGGAGAGACGGGAGCTCCGCTCTGCTGTTGTGCTCACAACCCTTCGTCCAGAGGCTCTATCCAGAGAGCTTGGGGCTCACTCTCTATATCTGATGGCTCTATGACTTAACATTTAAAAAACTAACGTTCGTAAATGTGCATCCTACTCCCATTTGTGTTCTGATTCCTAGGACACGGCTAAACGTGGTACCGCCGCTGTTTCGAATTAGAAGAATTGTGTAGAATGAATTGGAATTTAGAATTTAAATGTATTATTGTGATTGGTGGAGCTTAAACGTTGTGTTTTGAATTTTGAACTTTACCTTTTTAATTTCAGTGTGAGGTTTGAATATTTAATTTGTATTTGTATTTAGTTTGATCTTGTCTACAATCTAATCTTTATTCATATATTTGTGTGTGTGTGTGTGTGTGTGTGTGTGTGTGTGTGTGTGTGTGTGTGTGTGTGTGTGTGTGTGTGTGTGTGTGTGTGTGTGTGTGTGTGTGGGTGTGTGGACCAGATGGAGGTAGAGCACATTAAGAAGAACCTCTCCAAATGACGAGCCCAGCGCCAGCACTGGCGCGCTCTGATGACATCACCACACCGGATGCCCCGCCTTTTAGAATAAACCATTATGAGGTCTTCTCAAGCCTCACACGCACCCACGTCTAGTTTGTGCCAAATGCCACATGGTCATCATCATCATCATCATCATCATCATCATCATCAATGTGATGTCAATGACTATACGATACAAAGAGCCATGTCACATCCCCACACACACACACAAACACACACACACACACACACCCAAGTCTTCACACACACAAACACAGACAGACACACACACACACACACACACACACACACACACACACACACACACACACACACACACACACACACACACTCACACACCACTCCCAGGTCCACACAAACACACAACCATGTCCTCACACACACAAACACACTCGCATGCAAGTGGGGATGCATGCATGCACACACATCCACAGCCTCACACATCCACGCTCCCATAGCCACGCACACACACTTATCCACATCCTTAAGCACACACACGTTCACAGCCTTATTCTTTTTTTCACTTTATTTTAAAATGTTTAATTATTTTTGTTTGGAGAGGCATGTCACTTTGTTTACGTCAATGGGAGCCTACTCCAGGTGGTACATGTATGCGTTGCCTCGGTTACGGAACAACCAAGCAGAGCTGTGGTTGCGGACGCATACCGGTACTGAAGGGGGAGAGAGAGAGAGAGAGAGAGAGAGAGAGAGAGAGAGAGAGAGAGAGAGAGAGAGAGAGAGAGAGGTGAATGACCTGTGCTGTGCACACTCCACGGCCTTTGCCTCTTCCCCAGGTGTGTGCACGTGCATAGATGTGTGTGTGTGCGTGCGTATGTCCATTCGCCGCTCTTCCTCACGTGTGCACAGTAGCTATGGCAACCCATCACCGTGGCCTTCCTTCCTTCCAAGCCCAACTTTTTGTCTTTCTTTCTTTCTTTCTTTCTTTCTTTCTTTGTGACGAAGACCAAACAGCGAAGACGACAAGGTTCTTTTTTTCTTGACTTGGTCTGTAATATCTCCAAGATAGCGATATAAATAAATATATATACTTTTATATTTCAGTGTTATAAAGATGCTATGATGTACTGTATGTGTGCAGATTTTAATAAAATGTATTCCAAGTTTATCACCACGTGTATGTGTGTGTGTGTTTATGTATTCTGTTCCACTGCGTGTGCTGTGTGTGTGTGTGTGTGTGTGTGTGTGCGTTTATGTATTCTGTTCCACCTATAATCGTTCGATTTTATTGTGAGTGTGTGTCTATGTGTGCCTGTCTGCGTGTCTGTTTGCCTATGTTTGAGTCTGATATCAATAGAATCGAATAACATTGGCATTCTCTCTTTCACACACACACACACACACACACACACACACACACACACACACACACACACACACACACACACACACACACACACACACACACACACACACACACACACACACACACACACACACACACACACACACACACACCACACACGCACACTATACGGACAAACCAATGGGCGAGCAGATCGTGCTTATAGCATTACACGTAAACGCACTAGGTGGATTTAACAACATTTCACCTGGAATGCGATGAACACCGCTCCCCGCTGTCCTCCGGAGTCGTCCCGTACGAGACACAAAACTTCAGAATGTCTTGGCCGCGTGCTACGCCAAGGACTTGGCGGACAAACTGACATTCCGTTTTATATTTAGCTGGCATGCAACGAGGGCGAACACACGTCCAACTATCAAGACTAGATCGTGGCCAGGCGTCAGAGGGGAGCCTGGGTTGGGTCGCCTGTTTGGAGAGCGTGTCGGCAGCCTGTAAAGTAGCTGGACCTCATGAGCCGTCACGCTGACACGGTTACCAGATCCAGGTTGTTCTTTCGATGGATTGCTTGAGGAGGACTAGCACGCTTTTATAGGCCAAAACACTTTTATTTTATTTTCAATTCAACGCTTGCATAATAACTATAATATATATATAATATAATAACATAATAATTGCATATTCAACTTTTTCCGTCGTTTTGACGCTTCTGTCAGATCTTTCGTAAAGCACTCAAGTCTAGACTCTTGCCATGAGGCGTATATCATAACTCCCCACCCCTGCGATGTCTGCTGGGAGGATCTAGTCGGATCCGGTCTCGGGTCGCAGGCCCCTTGGTGCGAGATAATCAGCGGATAATGTGAACTAATGAGGCGGAGATGCAGGAAGACCAACCCAGAACGCAGCGCTCCGCCAGCCTCAGGTGCGCGCGAGGGAGGGAGCAGGACGGAGTCGGGAGACCCCGCCACACGGCCCAAGCCACGGACACCGGGAGACGAGAGAGAAGAGGAGCGGACACGCACCACCACTTGTCCTTGTCTTCGCTGCACATGGAGACGGGCCAGAGCGCGCCGGCCGCAGACGCGGGAGGCGACCACTCCGCGGGAGGGGGGCTGAGCATGGTCGATCGAGAGCGGGACCAGGGTGGAGGAGGAGGTGGAGGAGGCGGGAGAGGGGACGTGGCCAGCCCGGCCCCGCCGGCAAAGCAGCGGTCGTTGCGCGCGGTGTACGTGCTTAATGACGGGATGAAAGCGGTGATGGCTAGCAGCCCGGAGTCGGGCGCCCTGCAGTGCCTGCAGAAGGCGTGCGACGCGGAGAGCGCGCTGCTCACTACCGTGACCTTCGGCCGACTGGACTTTGGAGAGACGTCGGTGCTGGATACCTTTTACGACGCAGGTGAGTGACTCCCCGTGGAACCACGGTTGGGTCAGAGCGTTTTGTTGACGCGATAACACGAAATAAAACACCGAACAAAACACAAAACCACTTGCAATCATTCAATAAAAGTATACATTTGTGGCAAATAATCTGTGCCGTTCGACATGTTTTGAATGAAAGATTCATGCAACATGAGCTTTAAATAATGGGTTGGTATGGTTTCGGTGGTCTGGCCTCCGGAGACAATTGGATTCCTCATATTATGTCTTTCCACATGTCATGAGTGGTCTTTCTCAAGGTAAGAACTTGTTTGGTTGAGGATTTAGTAATTTTTTCCATGTCATGCTCATAAAGTATCAGTTAAGGATTTGAATTGTCATCATGAAATAATTTAAACATCCATTTTCTACCTGTTTTATCAGGGATTACTCCGCTGATAACACACACACACACCCCGCCACACATGCACGCGCACACCCCATCACACATACAAACACACCCACACACCCACACAAAAACGCACACACACACACACCCACACACTCTCTCTCTCTCTTTAAATTGCAATTTCCATATGTTTATATGACTTTAGAGCTGAATAAGGTTGGGGGGAGCTGCACTTAATGGTCCTTCTCATCTTTTCATTATGGTCCCAAACATTTTAACTTTGTTTGTTTTTTTCTCCTCACACTGCTGAACTGTATCTAGCTTGTATCTACACTCCATTACCTTAAAAGATACGAGTAGAAAAACCAAGGGAGTGATGAGTGGGCATCCCTGGATACTTTGGACTGTCTCTCTCTCTCTCCCTCTTTCTCTCTCTACCTCTGTCTTTCTACCTGTCACTCTCTCTCCTTTTGTCTGTGTCTCTCTCCATGGTTCTCTCTCTCTCTCTGAGTATGTCTCTGTCTTTATCCCTCTCCCCCTCATTCTCCCTCTCCCTCTCCCTCTCTCCCTCTCTCTCTCTCTCTTCAATTAAATTAAAAAAAGCTTTATTGGCATGACTATTGTGGTAAACCAAACAGTGTTGCCAAAGCATTACAGTGTTATGCATTACATAAAATATTATGTCAGAACAATATCATATCTCTCTCTCCCCCTCTCAATATAACCCCATGTCTCTCTCCCCCTCACTCTCTCTCTCCCTCAGACATTGCCGTGGTGGACATGAGCGATGTGTTCCGGCAGCCCTCTCTCTTCTACCACCTGGGGGTGAGGGAGAGCTTTGACATGGCCAACAACGTCATCCTGTACCACGACACAGACCCAGACACCGCCCTGTCCCTCAAGGTACACACACACACACACACACACATAGAAAAGTCCTGCAAGGTACACACACACATATATATAATTACACACACACACACAAATTGTATAAACAGTTCACATGATACTACCAAGCAACTTACATACACACACATACACACCCACATGCACACAAACACACCCACGCATGGTTTTATTGTAGTATGTGTGTGTGTGTGTTTGTGCAAGCAATAGATTGTGTGAGTGTGTGTGTGTTTGCTCGTGCATCCACACGTGTGATTGATTTATTGACCCTATTTGTCCGAGGCGGGGGTACACGTATATTTCTGTGTGGCGGCGGTGTGCGTGACACACTGTTCTGCGGGACAACAGCTGCTCCAACAGGAATGCACCATGGGGCCTTCACATGACAAACAACACGGACCTCATTTACTGTCGCCCCCAGTTTTCCTTGTGTTCCGTCTATCCCCAGTTTTCCTTTTGTTCCGTCTGTCCCCAGTTTTCCTTGTGTTCCGTCTGTCCCCACTTTCCCTTGCATGCTTCCGTCCCCAGACGCCCTGATGTAACGTCGGCCTCTAGTTTTCATTACATCCGATCTGCCTCCATTATTCTTCATCTACTGTTGGCCCCCCAAGACTTATTTATGTACGATCAGTTTATTCAGTTTGGCCTTTGACCCTGTGAACACACCTAAGATGACACAGCCGGACGTGAGGGCAGGACAAAATATAGCTGGGAACTACCTGAATGAAGTCTTTGTGTTCGTAATCTTAAAGCGCTGATTTGCCACAATAAGATCCATGAATGCAATAAAATGCATTTAGGGGTGAACAGAGAACACAGCCTGGTCACCCTGGAGTGACTGCTGGGGCTGAGTGTGAGAAGTGACACACAATGCTTATTTCTTTCCCTCTCACAGGACATGGTCGCCCAGAAAAACACAGTAAGTCTCTCTCTGTTGGCGCGTGTCTGTTTTTATTTTTCAAATGATTATTACATTGGAAAAATCCACAGTGACCATAATTAATTTTATAATGATACATGTTTATGGCTGCTATGCTGTTTCTATGCTGTGTATGTGTTTGTGTGTGTATTGCACATGGGTAATTTATATTTGTGTGTCTATATATGTACTGTAATTTTGTGTGCATGGTATGTGCACTGTATGTGTGTGTATGTATTTGTATACGCGTGTGTGTGTGTTTCGTGTGTGTGTGTGTGTGTGTGTGTGTGTGTGTGTGTGTGTGTGTGTGTGTGTGTGTGTGTGTGTGTGTGTGTGTGGAGTAGGCAGCTCGTCCCCTAGTACCATGGGTACAGTTGCCCCAAGAGTACAGAGGCTCTGGATTACGAAACAAAGTATGTATCTTCCTGACAACGTGCACCCTCGTGAGAGTCTGCCTGAGGGCACGTGCACGCTTCAGAGCCGTGCATGATGGATCTCCCTCAGCTCACCGGAGTGGTGGTCATCTCGTCTTCTGAGCTCACCCCATAATGTTGACATTCACTCAATCAAATCACTCAAACTACGCAGTAGGGGAAAATAAGCATAATCAAGGCATGAGAACCTGACCACAACTACTACTACTACTACTACTACTATTACAGTCCTTCTGATAATAATAAAAGTTGGTTAAATATTTGAACATGAAAAAAGTTAGCTAACAGTGTCTGACAAATGCAAAAAGTGCTTGACTAGCCTTTTTTTACAATGCTAAGTAAGCAGCTTCTTTTGAAGAATTTCCTGTTGGCAGTTGGAATTTTTGAACCTCAGAAATGCTGACGTGGCTCTTTACAGAAAGTACATACATTGGTAGAATAACAAATTTAACCAAACATGACATTGAATATACTCCAACACAATAACGTGTTGTTTATGTCAGCTCAGACAACTAACAGCATGGAAACTTGCCTCTTTGGTCGTCCTCCCTCTGTGTTGTTTGGTAAACACTGGTTAATGTGTTGGGTTATTTATATCCAGTAAGACATCCAAAGACTGCTGTATGACACTCTGCTTAAAGTACTCTGTCACAGGAACTACATAAGATAGCCATAGACTGTGTTGTTTGACCTTGTGGTAAAGAACACAAGAAAAAAAGACAGAATCACAAAGGTGGAAGATAAGGACAAAAACTGAAATACTTATATATGTTTTTGGAAAGAAAATGATAATACTACTTTAGACTAAACAGATGAAAAAGCAAGAGAAGTGTGTATATGCATGTGTGAGTGTGTGTGCACTTTGTGCGTGTGTTGGGTTATGCTGAATAATGTATTTTCTCTAAAGTGGGTGCTGATTTGACATCCAGTCTGTGTACCACATTTTGATACAGAAGTTTACTTACAAGACAAGCATATAAAACAAGTAAAGCTGTTGTTAAGATCTCTTCATAATGAATCATCTAATAATCATTTAACAATAAGCGTGCTGTTCATTTAATTTACCTGTAATAAAATGCATTAAATGGATGTGATCGTTCTAATTTAATGAAACCAATGTAATCTCAATTGATGTACTGTAATGATTATCAAATTTTATTAAACTAACCTAATCCAAACAAATATATTCATTATTAACGTAAATAATGCATAATGCAACCTTATCTCGTCTTTTATCTATTCTAATCAAATCAAACCTACTCACAAATGAAGCCAACCTCATCGAACCCTGGTGTCTCCCTCCACCCCTAGGCCTCCAGTGGGAACTACTACTTCATCCCCTACGTCCTGACCCCCAACCATGAGTACATGTGCTGTGAGAGCGACGCCCAGCGCCGGGCCAGCGAGTACATGCAGCCCAGCTGGGACAACCTGCTGGGCCCGCTGTGTGTCCCCCTCACCGACCGCTTCAGCAGCCTCCTGAAGGACATCCACGTCACCTCATGGTGAGACGCTCCCAAGTGCTGGCACAAGCTTGGGCATACGTTAGCATACATGTGCTCATTCATGCTAGGTCCCGCAAACACGTGGTAATTCAATGTCCTGGCTCATGCTAACATGGTCAGTCATGCAAACTCATGCTAGGCTATGCTAAGATGGGGGCCTGCCCGTAATTCCGACAACACATTGATCCGACGTCTCAATGGTCCGATATATTTCCCATTAGATCGACATGCCACGATGCCGACGGTTCAATGTTCCCGAAAATGGAACCCATTGGTCCGAATGTCCGTTTGTCCGACTTTTCAAAAAGGAGGCGCATTAGGCCGACGGTTCAATATGCCGAATAGGCCTACATATAAAGAGTTTTATACCTCGCTCACACTCTCTCTCGCTCTCTCTCCAAAATACAACATAGGCCTACATATCACGTTCACGATGAATATTGGAGAGCAAAGTGACAACGCTTCACTTCATTTCGACACAGTGTTTCAGCCCCATGGACAGAGAGCGTAGGTTTAATTCTCAACACAGGCACGAACACACACACACACACACACACACACACACTTGACTAAGTACATGTATGAGGTATAAGTTTGACTAAATCAATACCAGCGAATTTATTTAGGCTAAAAGCCCACTGTAAACACAGTAAACAACACATATAGGCCCACACACAGCTACTAAAGATAAAAAATGTATTTGTTCTTCACTCACCGTTTGACTTCTTTACGGGAAAAGTATTAGTCCTTGTATAACGTTATACAAGTTATACAAGGACTAATACTTTTCCCGTAAAGAAGTCAAACGGTGAGTGAAGAACAAATACAATTTTTATCTTTAGTAGCTGTGTGTGGGCCTATATGTGTTGTTTACTGTGTTTACAGTGGGCTTTTAGCCTAAATAAATTCGCTGGTATTGATTTAGTCAAACTTATACCTCATACATGTACTTAGTCAAGTGTGTGTGTGTGTGTCTGTGTGTGTGTGTGTGTGTGTGTGTGTGTTCGTGCCTGTGTTGAGAATTAGACCTACGCTCTCTGTCCATGGGGCTGAAACACTGTGTCGAAATGAAGTGAAGCGTTGTCACTTTGCTCTCCAATATTCATCGTGAACGTGATATGTAGGCACTTCATAAATTCCCCTCTTGTGACCGTTCAAGCCCACAGCAACAGTCTGGCTTGGAGAAGTGCACTGCTGGAACTTAGCCTACATCGTCTTTTATTTTTGGTTTCATAATCACACATTTGGAATTGCGCCTTGGCCTATTCGGCATATTGAACCGTCGGCCTAATGCGCCTCCTTTTTTAAAAGTCGGACAAACGGACCTTCGGACCAATGGGTTCCGTTTTCGGAACATTGAACCGTCGGCATAGTGGCATGTCGATCTAATGGGAAATATTTCGGACCATTGAGACGTCGGAACAATGAGGCGTCGGAATTACGGCATGGCACCGCTTAGATGTTCTTAGTCATGCTATCAACATGTTACCGCATGGTAGGTCAGGTCATGACCTACCATGTTAACGCATGGAAGGTCATGTTAACATGTACTTAGTGATGCTAACACAGCCTCCTACTAAGCAATGTTAACATGTGCTAAGTCATGCTAATGCTGTGGTCTGTTGCACATTGTATCGGCAAGATGGCATTCGCTGATCGCAACACGATGAGGCATTTTCCTTATGGCATCTTGGCAAGGTTTATATGATATGCAGTGTTTCCCTATAGGATGGAGTTGCAGCAGCGGAGGTGAAATGGTTTTTATGGAACACATTTTGTGTGTTCACTTGTCAATTAAGGCCCTAAACTCCATCTCAGGCAGTGCCTTGTTCATGGTTGTGTTCTCTGTAATGTGTATGTAGTGAGAGGATGTGATTTCTTGGTACATATATGTTGCTGTTGTTTTCAATGCAGAAGACATTGGACTGTCCACATTGGAAAAATTTCCTTCGGTACATAAAGTCATTCTAAAGTTTTCTGATGTGAATCTCCGTCCCAGTGCCTCTTTTAAGGATACTTTGCTGAACGACATCCGGAAGGCGAGGGAGAAGTACCAGGGAGAAGAGCTAGCAAAAGAGCTAACCCGCATCAAGCTGCGCATCGACAACACTGAGGTCCTGACTCAGGACATAGTCATGAACCTGCTGTTCTCCTACAGAGACATACAGGTACTCCATGCACTGCCTTACATTCACCTGTAGATACACACACACATCATTATGTCTTCACAAAGGACATGGTCATGAACCTGCCCTTCTCTCAGAGAGACATACAGGTACACCACACAATATAATTCAACACACCCATAGATACAGATACAGATACACAAAATCCTCAAAAAGCCTTTGACGATGAACCGGCTGTTTTCCTATAAGATAGGATTGAGTTGCAGCAGCGGAGGTGAAATGATTTTTTTTTCCTGTCGCAAATTTTTGGTGTGCTCGCAAAGCGCACCCTGCCGGGAGGTTTCTATGTGTCTGCCGGCACCAGAAGGGTGTACATACAGTACATTGGTGCACAGTAATGAGCAGGGCAAATATGGAGAGATTGACAATCACAAGTATAATCTTTAAAACAATTATTTATATTTATTTAACAAAAAATACCGTATATTATATCAACAACAACCCTATACAGTAAAATCACATAACACAAATACTACAACTATCGAAAAGGTCTGTGCCTCCAACCAATGCATCTTCCCACTCCCTCCCCTCTCCCCATCACAAAGGTTGTAGTAGGACCATAAAGAGGCCATGCATCTATTGAAGAAGTTTTGGGACTCGAGTCAATAATGGCGACGCTGTTCAAATTGTACCATTGTGGTCGTTTCCAGTTTTGCACTTTGCAGACGGTCCCTAACCTCGCGGCTGAAAGCCGACAGCTCACAGAAGCCAATGCAATTCACCGTTCGCTAAAGACGGCTCGTTTGGATGAAAACCATGTTGTAGCTGGTTCTCTAGGTTCCTACACTCAATTGTGTCGCAACAATGTTTCACTGATGATATTGAACATCAAACTCTGAATCTGCCAATTTATTTCCAACTTTACGGAAGTTCCTCTCCGTTTATATGCTTTACTCAGGTGTGTGAATTGACCTGGATATGAAGCGTCCGTAGCGCAAAATAATATAACATTCGTTTTTTAAAGAGATAAGGAGCTCTCCTCTCCGTTTATATACTTTACTCACAAGTGTGTGAATTGACCTGGATATGAAGCGTCCGTAGCGCAAAATAATATAACATTCGTTTTTTAAAGAGATAAGAAGGAGCTCTCCTCTCCGTTTATATACTTTACTCACAAGTGTGTGAATTGACCTGGATATGAAGCGCATATCCAGCGTCCGTAGTGCACGGAATGTTATATTATTTTGCTTTGCGCAAAATAATATAACATTCGTATTTTAAAGAGATAAGCTGAAGCTCTCCTCTCCTCTTAAAAAAAAGAAATTCATTAGCGGCGGACCGCCGCTGCTAGGTGCATATAGGGGAAACACTGAGATATTTGCAAGGATAACATTGTAATATACACATCCTATATCAGACATAGACAGCAAGTTCCACATAAAGTAATCGTCCTGCCATCTATAAAATAATCACCGTTTAACAATCAGCCATGTACCACAGGTACACCATACAACAAATAACATCATTAAAACATAATTACACGCATCCACAGATACCGCAAACAAACATAATCACAGTTGTGAAAAGCATCACTCTTTACCCTGTGACCTCGATCTACGACCCAGGACTACGACGCCATGGTGAAGCTGGTCGACACCTTGGAGCAGCTGCCCACATGTGACCTGGCAACACAACCCATGATCCAGTTCCACTACGCCTTCGCCCTCAACAGGTACGCCCCACAGGGCTTTCAAAGTGTGGACAATCTCTGATAAGATGGAAACCGTAAGATGCTTCCTCGTTGGTCCATTGTTATTGAGCGGTCTGAGCCATACACACATTCTCTGTTGGTATGGGATGAACCGTGCTGTTTTTTAACGGTGTAATCCGGACATCACGATTTTATGGGAAACTATGATTACATACTCTGTATGTCTTTATATGTGTCTGTGTATGTATCTGTCTCTCTCTCTCTCTCTCTCTCTCTCTCTCTCTCTCTCTCTCTCTCTCACACACCGGTCTGCAGGAGGAACAGTCCTGGAGACAGAGAGAAGGCCCTGTGTGTGATGCTCCAGGTGTTGCAGTCCTGTGAGCACCCGGCCCCAGACATGTTCTGTCTCTGCGGGAGGATTTATAAGGACATCTTCCTCGACTCGGACTGCAAGGACACAAAGAACCGAGACAACGCAATACAGTGGTAGGTGGAACCTTACCCTTATTTTGAGGATCCAGACTTGTCCTTAAAGCTTTATCCTGAGTTTATGTTTTGATCTCACATTGAGCAGGTTACTTATTGTTAACATTCAATCTTACTCATCATTTCTCTTACCAAGCTTTACCAATTATGCATTTAAAAGAAAATATCTCCCTGTAAACACTGACCTCATCAGCCCATCTTGTTATCTCAGGTACAGAAAGGGATTTGAGTTGCAGCCAACTCTGTACTCTGGTATCAACCTGGCCGTCCTCCTCATAGTGGCCGGACAGCAGTTTGAGAGCTCAATTGAACTGAGGAAAATAGGTGAGAGGAGTGAAAGGGAAGTCCTAACACATCAATTGACACAAATTCCCACATTTTACCCCTATTTCTTTATTGTGTAGCAATTTTGTGTCCACTTCAAATCCATCCTTTGTGCTATTTATTGTATTTGACCTCTCTCCTTATTATTGTCGTAGCCTGAATGCATTTATATTGTATTCCAAAAAGCAAATTGTTATTTATGAGCAAAGGTGCGGAAAGTAGGATCAAAAAAGGTTTGTTTGTGAGTTAGTTTTCTCACCTTCTTCTACCATCCCTGTCCCAGGTGTGAGGTTGAACAGCCTCTTGGGTCGTAAGGGTTCCCTGGAGAAGATGAACAACTACTGGGACGTGGGCCAGTTCTTCACCGTTAGCATGCTAGCTAACGACATTCCCAAAGCTACGCAGGCCGCCGAAAAGCTCTTCAAACTTAAGCCACCTCTTTGGTAACAGCAAATATGAAACCAATGAAAGTTATTTTATGAACATGAATTAATTTATACAATTTTAAAGTGAATAAATCTTAGAACCCTTATATGTGCTAGTCATTTAGCAGGCTAGCTCATATTAGCTCGGCAACTGTAACATATTTGCTATAGAAATGATCAACCCCTAAATTACCCCTTTAAACTCAATACAGTCATTGTTAATAGAAGTGTACGGAAGTGATTAATGATTGTGCCAAAATATTTCTTTGCTAATGTTGAGTAATATTTCTAATTTAGCAAGTCAACTGTAATAGTATAATTGAATTAATATAAAACAAGGAAATACTTACATTTGTCTTCATTACCATAATGAAATTATTCCTGGTGTTTAAACTCCAGTATATACATTTCAGGCCTAACCTAGTCTGGCCACTCTCCATCCCTGTATCTTTATGTTTCCAGGTATCTGCGTTCAGTGGTCCAGAACCTGCACTTGATCCAGCGGTTCAAGAAGCCCCCTGTAGAACATTCTGCCCAGCGGGAGAGGCTCAACTTCTGGATGGACATCATCGTGGAGGCAACCCGGGGAACAACCATTGGTCTCAGATTTCCGGTACTAACCCATCAACCCTGTAGGCCTACACTAAGGCCACCGTCAATTTAAATGTCTGATAGGTTACTATGAAATCCATTGAGTCCAAATTACCCGTATTGGTCCGAATATGAGACGACCCTGATTATAAGACGACCCCCCGTTTTCAACACAAACATTTAGAAAAAAAGATTTGCAGACCAGATTTGCGCTGACTGTTGGCATCTTTGAGACGTGGTTTTTGTGCTCGCCATCGTCTTACGTTACACTCCGTGACCCCGAACTTCTTGGCAGCTTGGCAGTTGTTACTTGACTCTGCCTTATTGACGACCATTATTTTAAAATGGGCATCATAGCTCCTCCACTGTTGTTGATTGACCTGACCCACTTTTGAGCCACTTGTCTCTACCGGTAACGGGCTGGTTAGGACGCTGGACGACTTCTTCCCGGAACCAATTTTTGGCGCCACCTGGGGCCGCGAATGTGTATTAGCATTTAAAGGGAGAGGCGAAGAAGAGAAGCTGCGCTTTGAATACTGCGCTCTGAATACTAGACCCCGAATATAAGATGACCCGACTTTTTCGGACCTATTTCGAGGGGGAAAAAGTCCGTCTTATAATCGGACCAATACGTTACTAACTTTGTTATCAATAAGAGGGATTGATTCTAAGTTTCCTAGAAATATATGAATTATTTTAGTTTATCATACTTAAGAAAATCCTCAGAATGTCTGTTTTGTTTAAAGGTTACTGTACCTGTAAACGTATATTCTCTCTCTCTCTCTCTCTCTCTCTCTCTCTCTCTCTCTCTCTCTCTCTCTCTCTCTCCCTCTCCCCCTCTTCCACTCTCTCCCCATCGGTCTCTCTCTCTCTCTCTCTCTCTCTCTCTCTCTCTCTCTCTCTCTCTCTCTCTCTCTCTCTCTCTCTCTCTCTCTCTCTCTCTCTCACCCTCTGTCCCTGTCCCTCTCTCCCCCCCTCTGTCTCTCTCTCTCCCTCCCCCTCTCCCCCTCTGTCTCTCTCTCTCCCTCTGTCTCTCTCCCAATCGGTCTCTCTCTCTCTCGCCCTCCTGGTCTGTCTCGCCCACTCTCGGCCCCTCTCTCTGTCAGGTTTTGATTCTGGAGCCCACTAAGCTGTACCAGCCCTCCTACGTGTCCATCAACAACGAGGCAGAGGAGAAGAACGTCTCCATATGGCACGTGTCTCCGGCAGAGACGGTGAGATCCACCAACTGAACCTAACCATCACCGAGCCTTCACCAAACCTTAACGGAATCCCCACCTAACCCTCACCAAGCCTTCACCAAAAACATCCCCAAAAAAACCTTGATAGTCATACCAAACCATGACCTAACCACTTAAAACATTCAGTACACCTTGAGACGAACTCTACATTGACAAGCCGTCACCTGACAACTATGCAACCTGAAAGAGCTCTGAGCCCTTTCTGGATGATCATTACAGTTCATGACCCACGACTGAAAGACACTAAAACGATGTCCCGTTTTCCTCTCATGTTCCAGAAAGGCATCCATGAGTGGAACTTCACCGCCACCGCCATCAAAGGCATCAGGTGGGCATGACCTTAGTCCAAACACAATGCTTTATAGGATGGCTCCATGCTCTATCTACACCAGAAGCAGTCCAACCACTACCACAGAAAATAAACAAAGTATTTATTGTCGCGCTTCAAATTAATTATAATTCCCCATCCCCCGTGCTTCACCTTTGCTTGTGTCCACAGTATCAGTAAATTTGATGAGCGCTGCTGTTTCCTCTACGTGCACGACAACTCTGACGACTTCCAGATCTACTTCTCCACCGAGGACCAGTGTGCACGGTTAGTGTGTGTGTGTATGTTTCTGTATGTTTATAAGCAGGTTGTTTTTCATATGGTTGTTTGTACATGTGTGAAGTGTGTGTGATTGATATGTATGGTAACATAATGTAATGATTTCATTCATATACTGTTGGTTTGTGTGTGTGTGTGTGTGTGTGTGTGTGTGTGTGTGTGTGTGTGTGTGTGTGTGTGTGTGTGTGTGTGTGTGTGTGTGTGTGTGTGTGTGTGTGTGTGTGTGTGTGTGTGTGTGTGTAGGTTCTGCTCTATGGTGAAAGAGATGATCTCTGATGGTTCAGGAAATGCTGTGGAACTGGAAGGGGAGGGGGAAGGAGATACACTGGAGGTCAGCTTGTGTGAGTGTGTGCGTGTCAGTTTGTACGAGTGTGTGTGTGTTTGTGTGTGTGTGTGTGGTAATGTGCCCTATTTTTAAAAAATGTAAAAAATATATGTAAAGCTTTAATGTAAAGCTACCACGTGTGAGTGTTTGCTCATCATTATTTGTGTGTGTGTGTGTGTGTGTGTGTGTGTGTGTGTGTGTGTGTGTGTGTGTGTGTGTGTGTGTGTGTGTGTGTGTGTGTGTGTGTGTGTCTGTGTTTCTCTGTATGTGTGTATTTCTCTCTATGTGTGTGTTTCTGTGTGTGTGTGTGTGTGTGTGTGTGTGTGTGTGTGTGTGTGTGTGTGTGTGTGTGTGTGTGTGTGTGTGTGTGTGTGTGTGTGTGTGTGTGTGTGTGTGTGTGTGTGTGTGTGTGCGTGTGTGTTGCAGTACGAGTACGACATCAACGAGACGGGGGACCGGGTGGTCCTGGGGCGGGGGACCTACGGGGTGGTCTACGCCGGCCGGGACCTCAGCAACCAGGTCCGCATCGCCATCAAGGAGATCCCAGAGAAGGACAGCAGGTAGGGGGGGAGAGAGAGAGAGAGAGAGAGAGAGAGAGAGAGAGAGAGAGAGAGAGAGAGAGAGAGAGAGAGAGAGAGAGAGAGAGAGAGAGAGAGAGAGAGAGAGAGAGAGTAATCAAAGCTAAATTATTAATTTAGCTTTGATTACTCAACTATTAATATTTTGTATCTATTAGTTATTATAGACATTAATTCATAACATGAGCTCGTGACATGCTGCCGGTGGTCCTGGACCGAGGGACCACCGCCCAGGCGTAAACATGAGGGGGTCCCGGGCATCACCCTCCTTCCTCCCTCCCCCCAAGGTATTCCCAGCCCCTCCACGAGGAGATCGCGCTCCACAAGTACCTGAAGCACCGCAACATCGTCCAGTACCTGGGCTCAGTCTCCGAGGACAGCTACATCAAGATCTTCATGGAGCAGGTCCCTGGAGGTAGGGGCCACTGGGTTCTGCCTTCGCTGACGGGCTCTGCTCTATCGTATGCCTCCGGTGTACTTTATGTCTGCCCCGTTGGGCCCCCATTGCCCTCCTCACCGTCCCTGGAAGGAGGGGTCCCTCTCCTCTGTGTTCCTTCTCCAGGCTCCTTCGCTCTGGGCTTTGGAGCTTGGAGTTTGTCTTTGTCCTTCAGGGGGGTCGTATAGTGTGGGCCTGTGAAGCCCTTCTGATTCCTATAGCTCCTAGTCTACACTTTGTTGGTTATTTTTTCTTTTACAAAATCGTTGGCTTGCAGTGCAGAAAATTGTTGTCCTTTTTTAATGAAAACAACAACCCCTTCGAGTCCCAGGGCTCGATACTCGGGACCCCGCGATGAACCGCTGTGTCTCGGGTCCCCAGGGAGCCTGTCTGCTCTGCTGCGCTCCAAGTGGGGGCCCCTGAAGGAGGCCACCATCATCTTCTACACCCGGCAGATCCTGGAGGGACTGCGCTACCTCCATGAGAACCAGATCGTCCACCGAGACATCAAGGTAGCCTCGCGCCGTCTGTAGCAGGAGAGGATACAGAGCCTGGTAGAGCACTAAGCATGCTGGGGTACGTAGCGTGTTTAGAGTGTCTATCATGCTAGGGGTTAAGTAGCGTGCTCGGGTACGTAGTACGTTGGGTTACGTGGTGTGCAGGGTATTAAGCATGGCATGGTACGTAGCATAGTTTACAGGTTGAGGGTACCTAACATTTTAGGGTACGTATTACATGTTATGGTTTTTAGCATGTTTGGATACGTATCAAGCTAGGGTACGTAGTGGGCTACCACAAGCATTGCAAAAACCTTTTATCTGATTCTCTCTCTCTCTCTCTCTCTCTCTCTCTCTCTCTCTCTCTCTCTCTCTCTCTCTCTCTCTCTCTCTCAGGGTGACAACGTGCTGGTGAACACATACAGTGGTGTGTTGAAGATCTCAGACTTCGGGACCTCCAAGCGTCTGGCGGGGGTGAACCCCTGCACAGAGACCTTCACTGGTAAGTCCTCAGGCAGGCTAGCCTGAGCAAGGGCCCACTAGCAGAGCCTTGTGTCAACCAAACACTGTACTACTGCAGTAGGTTGAAGGACCATGGTTGGTATAGGGTGAAATACTTGGATAAGTACATAAATCAGATAGTAAATGGTCCATACCTTTTAATTAGTTAGGTCATGGAAAAGTGTTCAGTATGTCTCCTATCGTTAGTAGATAACATTTTTTGTTTGAAGTAGATTATATCCCTGGTTCCCATCCTTTGACATACTGTGTACCACTAGATTGTCATAAACAACAATGACTTTATGAGGACCACATTATATGTAAACGATAAAAATAGATAAACACACATGCAGTGGCTGGGCAAAGGCTGCCAGTTCCCCCTTTTACAGACATTTATAACCACAAGAAGGTCGGGGCCAGTGGGTAACAGAGGACAAAATAAGTACAACCCAGCAATGCTGCTTAGTCTCCCGGGGCCTTTGTTTAGGTTGTACAAATTAACCCAAAACATTGAATGGAAACCATTACAATTGAAGAAATATCATTGAATTCGCAAAGCAACCCATATTTTTCTTATAATAATAAGCCATAAATACTTTATTTGCTGGACAATATTAGCAGTCATTTTTAATTGTCCATATATATTTTTTGCTTTATGTAAACGTGTCTTTATTTGGAATAAAATCCAACTACCACCTCCAGTACCCTCGTTCACCACCAGAGGTATGCGTAGCACAGGTTGCAAAATTGTGGACTACAGAACGTTTTAAACATATACGAAAGACAGCAGAACGATATCGTTCATCACAGAATATACTTAGCAGCAGGAGGTACAAGCCATCATACTGGGGCCTTGGGACAGAGGGTCTGGGTGGCCTCCTTGAGGTCCTCCTGAGTCATCCACACCCTGTTGTCAAAAAGCAGCCCTGAGAGTCAAACAACCCTCAGAATGTTAAGAGCTGCCATCAGTGACTATAGAAACACTCGCTCACATACACGCACACACACTCTCTTACACACTCACACACACATACACACAAATACACACACGCACACGCACGAATACACATGCATAGACACAATCACCCACTTACCGGTAACATGCACACACTAACACACATTCGGGAAAGAATGTGCACAAACACACACAAACACGCACACACATTGATGACCATCTGCTGGCCACTGGTGTCCAGTGAAGCGTGTAATTTCATTAGCTAATCAAGAGGAAACAGGTGGATGTTTAAACTTTATAAGGTGTGTGTGTGTGTGTGTGTGTGTGTGTGTGTGTGTGTGTGTGTGTGTGTGTGTGTGTGTGTGTGTGTGTGTGTGTGTGTGTGTGTGTGTGTGTGTGTGTGTGTGTGTGTGTGTGTGTCTGTGTGTGAGTGTGTGTGTATGTACAGACGTATCTGTCTCTATTCGTGTCCGTCTCTAGTGGCTGTCTCTGTCTCCTTACCATCGATCTTTCCTCGCCCCGTCCGAAAAGCCTTTCCGTGTATCCGAGCAGGACAGCCATACCAACCAGTGAAACCATTATGCAGACAGGTCTTATGCCGCGGGGAGCAGCTCAGAGCCCTCTGCTGGTCCACTGGTAGTTCCCACTTTATACAGTCTGCCATCTCCACCACAGCACTCTCCCCGCAGTCCCTCGAACCAGCCACAGAGGGGTGACGTCTACGCAGACAAGTTTGAAAGGAGGTTTGGTTGAAAATGTGCTTGACCTGTAAAGAAAAAGAGTGACCTGAGCACGGCTCTGTTTCTGCAGGGTTACACGAGGTAGCAGCTCTCAGGATGGTGGCCCACAGGGGACAAAAGCTTCATCAAATCGCACACCTGCTAACGTTTATTCCACAGCACATTGCAATACAAGTAACAAAGTATTTCCCATGGAAACAGCCAAAATTGTTGTTATGATAATGTGGTCAAATGATTAAAACAAGCGAGAATCAGTCCAAAACATCAACAGATAATAACAATATGATAACTCATTCCTTTTGTTCACTGCTGTAATTATTTCCTTTATATTCCTAGCATTAAATCGGCGTCTTAAGGTTTGATTCTGAGGATTTCACCCCTGATCCTCCTCTGTGTTTGTCCAGGCACGCTGCAGTACATGGCCCCTGAGATCATTGACAAGGGCCCTCGGGGCTACGGGGCCCCGGCGGACATCTGGTCCCTGGGCTGCACCATCATAGAGATGGCCACCGGAAAGCCCCCCTTCCACGAGCTGGGGGAGCCCCAGGCCGCCATGTTTAAGGTGAGGGGTGTCCCACGCATGTTGTTTGTGTGTGTGTGTGTGTGTGTGTGGTTGTGTGTGTGGTTGTGGGTCTGTTTGTGAGCGTGAGTGAGAGTGTAACTGGGTAGCAGGGAGGATGTTTGTGTGGTGTGTGTGTGTGTGTATGCGTGTGTGTGTGTGTGAGTGTCTGTCTGTGTGTGTGAACCTTGATGCATATTGGGCAAGGGGAAGGAGCAGCATCACAGCAGTACACTTGCTGAGATTTGATTTGATTATTTGTTTGAAAACTGAAATTACCTTACTATTCGATACTGAGACTGAAACATATTCTAACAGTGAATCAACTCTTGCGTCATGTTGCGTGTGTTTTCGCCTTTTTACTAGAAAACTTTGCTTGGTTACTCTTTACTGAAAGTCCTAAATGGTTCTGGAGATTAAAGGTACGTTTATAACCCCTTAAGAAGCAAAGTGCTTCCATGGCTGGACTACAGCTGGTCCTGAGTTCTCTCTGTACCTGTGTGTTGTTAAACAGTGTGTGTGTCTCTCTTCCTGGATCCGTGCGCTCCAGGTGGGCATGTTCAAGATCCACCCGGAGATCCCCGAGTCTCTGTCCCTGGAGGCCAAGTCCTTCATCCTGCGCTGCTTCGAGCCCGACCCCCACAAGAGGGCCAACGCCTCGGACCTGCTGAGAGACACCTTTGTCAGGCACAACACCAAGGGCAAGAAGAGCAAGATCGCCTTCAAACCCTCCGGTATGGAGAGGGGCTGGTGTGTTTGTGTGTGTGTGTGTGTGTGTGTGTGTGTGTGTGTTAGGGCTTTGACTTTTGCCCAAAAATCATATTCGAAGTTCACTAATATTAATATTTGAATATATTCGAATATTTATTAATAATATTTTGACCATTAAATGCCTTCAGTAAGATTGGGCTTTGCGAGGTTTGTTTACCGGCGTTGCTATGGTTACCGGTCTTGCGTGTTCCAACGGTTTATTAGGTATCTAATAAATCGCTGTCTAATCAATACTTCATTCACTGCCTCTTCCGTGGTCATTACAATATCATGAATAGACTGCGTCGGGTTCTCCGACGTCTCTCCCTTTTGGCCTGCCCATAACAGGTTTGAATATTAAGGGCTGCCTAATATTTGTTCGAATTTTGA
Organism: Gadus macrocephalus; assembly: GCF_031168955.1. Lineage (NCBI taxonomy): Eukaryota > Metazoa > Chordata > Actinopteri > Gadiformes > Gadidae > Gadus > Gadus macrocephalus. The sequence goes on along the minus strand of NC_082404.1, from coordinate 5,912,090 downwards.
TTTATTTTTTGATATTCGAATTATATTCGAATAACGAAGTTCGAAGTCAAAGCCCTAGTGTGTGTGTGCGTGTGCGTGTGTGCGTGTGTGTGTGTGTGTGTGTGTGTGTGTATGTGTGTGTGTGTGTGTGTGTGTGTGTGTGTGTGAGTGAGATTGTCACTGGGGAGGAGGGTGCGTGTGAGTGGGGAAGAGGGTTAGTACGTGTCTGTGTGAGCGGGGAAGAGTGTGTATGTGAGTGCGTGTACGTGTGTGTGTGTGCATGTGTAAGTGGGGTAGAGGTTATGTGTACGTGGAGGAGTGTGTGTTTGCAACATCCCCAATAAAACCATCAAATCGTTTATATAGCACATCAAAAGGTAAGATTAAACGTACTCCGACAGGAAACGACAATGTCGCAATAAAAAGCTAAAAGAAAAGCTAAACAAAATAAATGCTAAAGAATGCCCCAGAAAATATACATAAAACATATCTATATTCATAATAGGATTAGTAGAAATGGAGGCAAATATATGTTATCGACATAATCGACCGTTGGAGGCTCCCCTGTCTTTCATACGACCGTGATACACACAACTTCATCACACACCTGGTTATAAAACCAGCCGCACAGCTGTACATAGAGTCCCAGTATTCTGGCAGCATGTGTTTGGGGAAGCAGCTTCTCAAACTGACCTGGTCGTGCTCCCCTGTATCCAATCAAGTCTTTAAGGCCGTACGCCTACCCTAACACTAGCCCCACTATAATCCACTAAGATGGTCCACTCAACGTGTAGAATACAGAGGAAACACTGCAACGATATCCACACACAAACGTATCCCCTGTTACAGATAGATTAACTATTTTATGATGGAAATGTTGCTGTCTGATGATGTTGACCATTGCCGTTGTTCTTTCTCCCTGCTCTCTGGGTTGGTGTTTCAGTCTGGCAAGGTTTGTAGAAGTAATTCATGGATGTACTTTATGTTCATGTACCTTTTGTTTGTGTTGAATTCTCTTTGTGCTGGTGTGAATGTTTGACACACTTTTACACACTCTGTACCCAATGAGTAGTGTTTGAAATGTTATGAACTTGTGACCTTTCGACCCTTTCAGATCTTAACCTCTCTGTGTTTTTCTTGCTAATTTCCTTTTTTCCCCTGTGCAACCTTTACCTTCTTCTATTTTCTTGTGTCTCATATTTTACATTTGTTGCTTTGACAGTATTTTCATCTTCGTTTTTAGCCTTTCATAAATAATACGTTATTCATTACATTATTCTACTATGCATGACAATGTAATTTAAATACACTTCTAGTCATATTTGAATTAAGTAAAAAAAAAAAATATATATATTCATAGCAACGATATGTATTCTCACAACACTAATAGTAATCCGCTATGTGTGTGTGTGTGTGTGTGGGTCAGACTACATCCGCAGTGTGTCCCTGCCGGTGCAGTTACAGTGTGAGGCCACTGGGAGCAGCAGCAGTGAGCACGGCTCAGTGAGCCCAGACTGCGACTCCAAGCACGATGTCTTCTTCCAGAAGAAGACTCGCTCTGACTCAGACAACCTCAAGCCCAGCAACTCTAACTACCTGAGGTCTGTGTGTGTGTGTGTGTGTGTGTGTGTGTGTGTGTGTGTGTGTGTGTGTGTGTGTGTGTGTGTGTGTGTGTGTGTATGCGTGTGCGCGCGTGTGTGTGTGGGTGTGTGTGTGTGTTTACGAGTCTATGCATGTGTGTGTGTGTGTGTGTGTTTACGAGTTTATGCATGTGTGTGTGTGTGTGTGTGTGTGTGAGTTTGTGCGAGTGTATGTGCGCTGCATGCATGGGTGTGTATGTGTGTATAGATGTCTGCATGTTTGAACAAAACTGACAGGTGTCTCTGTGCTTCAATAGCTTTTATGACATCCCATAATGAGCTCTGAGGGCTTTCCACGTGCACATGCTTCAACGGACCTTACTTACACACACACACACACACACACACACACACACACACACACACACACACACACACACACACACACACACACACACACACACACACACACACACACACACACACACACACACACACACAGAGTACTGAGCTCATGCAGGCCTGTTGCGTGTCCCCACTTTAAGGTCCCCACTTATGCATCCCCACTTTGACACACACAGTAGCTAGGAGAGCCTTCTATCTGTAAACAGACTGTCTCGCTATCTGGCCACCATAAAAGCTGAGATTCTATTCCTCTGTTCTCCTAATGCATCCGTATGTGTGTATGTCTGTGTGTTGTGTGGAGCACTTTAGAGTGCGTCGTTGTGTGTCTGTCTTCGTTTGCATGTTTTGTGTGTCTGTGTGCTGTGTTTGTTCGACTTTGCTACAATTGCGACCGTAAAACTAAATATCTAATGAGGTCACTGGGTGACTCACACAGGGTGCGTGTGTGTGTGAGTGTGTGCTTGTGTTTTTTCGTGTGTCTGACTGCGGATGGGTTGTTCTATTATCCTTGTGTGCTCTGCGTCAATCTTGTTGCTGTGTGCATTCTAAACGGTCGTAATGTTTGAGTTCTGTGATAGGGCGTGTGTTTGGGTGTGTGTCTCTGCTTGATTAGTGGGAGCATATGTGTGTTTGTTTAAGTCTATTCTGTGGGAGATTAGAAAGTGAATTTCTGTGCCTCTATGCGAGTGTTTCCAGGCTCGTGTGATTTTATCCCTTTATCTTTTGTCATCCAACATTCCAATTTTCGCGGCTGCCAAAAAAGTCCTGTGTTGTAAGAGTTGTTGATTTTCTAAGAATCTGAGCCCCTGTCATGCTCTATGTATTATAGATGTGTGTGTTATGTGCCTCTGGTTTACATAAGTGTGATATTATATTTAACAATTATTTGCGAAGTGAATAGTGGGTAATAGATATTTAGATATATATAGATATTGCCCAATATCCCGAGATAGCAAACCAATCCAATGTGCCATCTTAAGAGGTTCACGTGTAGCATATACCACTATATATGATATTATTTGTGTATATTTATGTGTGTCGTCGTGAACCAATAATATTCCTGTGTGTGTGTTTATGTGTGTTTATTAGTGTGTATACGTCCCAATAAACCACCAATACTGTGTGTTGTGTTTATGTGTATCAATGACCCCATAATCAATGTATATATTGTGTGTGTGTGTGTGTGTGTGTGTGTGTGTGTTTGTGTGTGTGTGTGTGTGTGTATTAGTGTTCCTGACGAGGGTTTGGCCTCTGAGGACCGCAGCGCGCCCCCCTCCCCAGAGGACCGGGATGGGGGTCTCTTCCTGCTGAAGAAGGACAGCGAGCGGAGGGCCATCCTCTACAAAGTGCTGAACGAGGACCAGGACAAGGTCATGTCCAACCTGCTGGAGAACCACATCCAGGTCCGGACTGAGACGTGTTTGGGGGGGGGGGGGGGTTGTGCGTGACTGAAGAACAGATATGTGTCTTACTCTGTAACTCATTTTTGTGTTTGTGTGCTTTTTGTACATGTTTGTATACATGTATTGTTGTTGTATGGGAGTGTGTATGGGATATTCTGTGTGGTTTGGGAGAGAGTGTGAGAGAGAGATAAAGAGAGATAAAGAGAGAACGCTAGACAAAGTGAAAGAGGAAGTAACTAACTTAAACATACTTGTTTTTGTTTTTTTTACCTGTGTTCATTTGACATGGTTTGTGTGTGTGCGTGTGTGTGTGTGTATATGTATTGATTATGGTATGTGTGTGTGTTCTGTATATGGTATGTGTTTTGCATATTGCGGGTGTGCAGGTGCGTGTGTATGTTTGTGTGTCTGTGTATGTCTGTGAGTGTGCGTGTGTACTGTATATGTGTCTGTCTGTATATGTTTTTGTGTGTGTGTGCGTGTGACTTTGTGTGTCTGTGTATGTGAGCGTACTGTATGTGTGTTTCTGTGTGCGTACTGTATGTGCATTTATGCGTCTGTGTCTGTGTGTATATGTGTGTGTGTGTGGGTGTGTGTGTGTGTGTGCAGGGCAGTGAAGAGCTCCAGCTCTCCGTGGACCACATCAAGCAGATCATCTGCATCCTGCGAGACTTCATCCACTCTCCAGAGCGCCGCGTCATGGCAACCACCATCTCCAAGCTCAAGCTCGACCTTGACTTCGACTCCACCTCCATCAACCAGATACAGCTGGTGCTGTTTGGCTTCCAGGACTCGGTACGCAAACACGCACACACACAAACACACATACACAGGCAGAGACACACACACAAAATGCAAAACTATCAAGGACCTTTATAGAGTATGCAAAACGTAATTGATACAAGGTTGTTACAAGCATTCTGTGAGAAAATGTCTCGGATAAACAGATAAATTCCTGATTGATTGAGTCCGATTAGTGGACTCCAAGTCATATGGACAGATTGGTGAAGGAATGGAAGGATGATGAATGGACGCGCACTTCAACAGCAGTCGCTAACGGTCACATTCACACCAATTGGCATCACACAGGGTTCTGCTAGCACATTTAACAGTGTGTGTGTGTGTGTGTGTGTGTGTGTGTGTGTGTGTGTGTGTGTGTGTCTGTGTGTCTGTGTGTGTGTGTGTGTGTGTGCGTGTGTGTGTGTGTGTGTGTGTGTGTCTGTGTGTCTGTGTGTGTGTGTGTGTGTGTGTGTGTGTGTGTGTGTGTGTGTGTGTGCGCGCGTGTGTGCTTGTGTGTTGTGATGCTCCACAGGTGAACAAGGTGCTGAGGAACCATCACATCAAACCCCACTGGATGTTCGCAATGGACAACATCATCAGACGCGCTGTGCAGGCGGCCGTCACCATCCTCATACCAGGTGTGACGCAACGCTTACTCTCAGATACCAAATAATGTTGTTGCGCTACGCCAACCCACACAACTAATACCTGGTGTGGTGCTACGCTAAGTCTCACATACCAAATACCTGTTGTGGTGCTACGCTGAGTCTCACATACCAAATACCTGTTGTGGTGCTACGCTAAGTCTCACATACCATGTTTGAATGTGAACATAACAATACAATAGGTGTCGAACTAGGCTATTAAAACCTATTGGTTTTAATAGCCTAGTTCGACACCTATTGCATTGTACTCTTATTCTTAAAATATTGTGAGTACCATGTGCATGTCAAGGTACAACCATGTGTATACAAGGTAAAACAATGGCCAAAATAATCACATTGTTTTTTCCTAACCCTAACCCTAGGACTAAAGGATCTGCATACCAAACTCGAACAACATAATTAGAATGGCGAAGAATAAAAAGCTGAAGAAATAAATTGGTTGATTTGAATTTAACTAGTGGATTAGCGGCTAACCCAATAACCTGCAAATTACCTGCATATTTGAAATACAGAGAAAATTATAGTTTTGTTGTGTCAAATGGGCCAATTAGTCAGTCCGTGCAGCACTAGTAGGTAGGTAGTTAGGCAGTAGGTAGGTAGGTAATCTAGTTGAGAGGGTAGGTGACCTAAGGTGACCCATAAGTGTGTGGGTGTCAAACACCCACGCATGGCAAACACCCCCGCAGTTTCACTGTTTTCCTCGACGGCCCACGCCGCTTTGGGTTTATCCGTGGCGCCATTGGGGCAACAAGATAAACCTGTAAAGATAAACGACAGAAAACCACCGAGGAGGAAGCAAGGAGGAATGTTGTACCTAAATATCCTCATCATCAACTTCCTCAGCAGTCTGAGCCAACTAGGCTCAATCAGTAGATAAGATAAGACAGTTGAGTATTAAAATACAGAACCTACGTAGTTAGGTAGGATGGTATGGAGGAAGATATCTCGTTAGGGAAAAAGTTAGATACTTAGCTATTTATATTAAAAAAAAGTAATTCTAAAAGGTTTTTTATTGAATATTTTGCATTGCTATTTTGGTTATGAATGTGACATCCCAAGGCCCACGGTTACGGTATAGGCAGAGCTCACCGTCCAGATCTACTGACCTCTCAACCCACAACATGCCTGACCTTTGACCTCCGCGGGTGTGTCCCCGCCCAGAGCTGCACACCCACTTCGGCCCGGCGTCCGAGAGCGAGGGGGCGGAGAAGGAGGACGAGGTGGACGTGGAGGAGGCGGAGTTCGGGCAGGTTTTGGCCACTCCCACCGATGACCCTGGCACGACCCCTGACCCCACGGCCGCTGGGGCAAGCGCCCTCACCGCCGCCCACTCCCATGAGCCTCAGCGGCCGAACCACCCCCTGGGCGCCCAGCTGGGGCGGCTTAAACAAGAGACCAACAGGCAAGCACACGCACACAGACACGCACGCACGCACGCACACACACACATACAAATATACACACGCAAACGCACGCACGCAAGCACACACATACACGCACACACACACACACATACACACACACACATACACACACACACATACACACACACACACACACACACACACACACATACACACACACACATACACACACACATACCCATACCTATACAGAGTTATATATACAGACGTACGAGGTATATGTACAGAACAAACTGAAATGAAAAATGGCCCCTGCAGGCTGCTGGAGGAACTGCTGCTGAAAGAGAAGGAGTACCAGCAGGTGCTGAAGGCCACGCTGCAGCAGAGGTCCCAGGACCTGGAGCTGGCCAGGGTCAGACACCGGCCGTCAGGTACCCAGATAACCCATCACTCCCCCTGGGTGGAGGAGAGGATCTATGGAGCAGGTTGGATGAGTGGGTGGATGGATGAATGGTATGAGGACTGGTGGATGAATGGTATGAGGACTGGTGGATGGCATAAGGATGGATGAATGGAAAAAATAAAGATAAAGGAAAACTTGATTACAAGTACGATGCATTTTGGTCTCCTGCTTGGGGTTACGACAAGCTTTTATGACAGTTATTCTATCACATCCGAAATGATCAAACGGATCAATGAGTCATTGGAACGCTCGTCCTTCCTTCAGGCTCTGCCGACTACGGCACGGCAACGCAGATGGATTATAGACGTGAACTTTGAACAACTGGGAACCACGTTGTGTGAGAGTAGCTTCTCAAAGATACGTCTCTTCCCTTTTTAAATATCTGGACCATTTTAGAAATGAATTGTCACAAGGATAAACCTAGCAAGACTCTTTCAACCACTACCGGTGTTTGTTACTCTACTCATGTTAAAGTTACCTCTCGTTGGTTGGGGAGACTTAATTCCTGTTTTTTTCTGCGGCTGCCTGTAGTTCACGAGCCAGGCATCGAAACTGGTGACACAGTACTGAGCGTATATATTTTTTATATTCTCAACAAAAGCATTAAATGCAATCGTCCATTCCTTTTTTATTGAAAATATGCATTCCAGTTCGTTTAACACTGTCTCAATGGAATCAACAGACCGTTCTATATCAGGCTGCCATCTTTGTTATTGAAATGCCTCTGCGCCGCACCGGCACCGTTATTGTATTCATCCCGCCTCATGTTAGGCAAACGGTTGTGATTGGTTGGTCTAATGGTTCCGTTGGTTGTGATTGGTTGGTCTCATTCGTACGGGGCCGAAAACAATAAGTATTGAAGCATGGCCAGACCTTTCTACAGAGAAAATTAAACATGTTTAGACCTACAACATAGTTTAGACATCCAACACGTCTGATAAAAGAAAGGGGTAGTCCAGGCAGGAAATGAATCAAGCAACAATGGAAAACAAGATGGTTGGACCGGTTCACGGTGGCATGGCTTTCCTCCCATCCCATACTTGACTTGTACTAAAAACCTCTTGTTTACAGAGCTCCCGCCCCCTTCCATCTTTCACATCCCCGCTGACCACGAACCCGACAAGCAGCTCACTGATTGGCTGAAAGAGCAGGGGGCGGACCCTGACACCTTAGACAAGGTTTGTTGTACATAGCTCGACGCTGACACCTCCATTAGGACTTTGTTTGTGGCTAGGGGGTTTGACTCCAGGTTGAAATGCGCTGGGTTCAAACCCCATTTCCACTGAAGGCCTCCTTGAGCAACATTCCTCACTTTGCACCATCCAACTCGACGACTGAACAAGATCTTAATGAAGTCGGCATGGATGAAGGCGTCAGCTCAGTGTTGCTTGACCCTCAGGCTCTGGGGCCCCAAAGAGCTCCATGAATACACACAGAACCTCAATTGCCAAATTGACATTCATTTTCTGAACGAGGTTGGTGTCAGCGTTCATCACTTTGTGTTGGGTGCGGGTTCAGACAGTCAATAAGCAAATAATGTCCATTCTTTGGGCGTGCTACACAGCAGCCACTGATCAACCTGACCGGGCGCCCTGCCCCCCCCCCCCCCCCCCCGAGCACGGTTTGGCTGTGCTGAACGGCCACGAGGTAGTTACGGTTCTCTGTGTCCTCTTTAGTTCGTGATGGAGGACTACACGCTAAACAACGTCCTCAGCGACGTGTCCCGGGACGACCTGCGCGCCCTGCGTCTACGGTACCCCCCTTGTACTATCACCGCCTTGAGCGACTCGGGGACGGAGCCCTACCGAACCCCCCCCCCTTAAAACCCCTTAACCCCCCTGGTGCTTCCCTTACAGCGGCGGCGTGCTCTGTCGCATCTGGCGGGCGATCCAGAGGCACAGAGAGAGAGAGAGGATGAGGAGCGACAAGCCCAGCGACGCCTGACGGGAATCTCATCCGCTGTGTTTTGGTTTTTCTTTCTCCCAACACTCCTTTCGCGCAAAACACGACTCACCCGCACAAAGACGCCACGCACACACACAAACGGGGCACACTTGCACAAACACGGCACGCGCACAAAATACGACTCACGCAAACAGGGCACACCCACAAACACGGCACCAACAGAAACACACCCCCCCACAAAAACACACCGCACACAAACACGCTACACACACACACACACACACACACACCAACTAGCCTCCCAGCGGTCAGTTCACCATAACCTCTGTCTTTCTTTTAAGCTCTCTTTTAAGTGTCTTACAGTGAGTTCAGATACATATCATTAAGGAGCAGGTCAACGGTTGGGCCTGCTGAGGGACACAGGGGAGGGCACCCAGTAGCTCTGTGCATGGGGGTGGGACATCCCGGCCACGAGACAGCTTTCCATCGACATAAGAATAGGCGTGACCATGACGATGGCGTCGGAGGTGACAAATCTATTCCACCGAGTGTGCCTCCCTGCAGAGTCAATGTTGACCAGACCAAAAGACTTTAGTGCGGGCACTATTTCAAATACATGTCACATATCACAGCTACTGCCATTTTATTTTAACGTTAATTTGACGTTAATTGTTAACTTACGTGCGTTGTCAAACTTTTATGGCATTTTATGACACTCACAGTGGGATATATTTAAATAAATAAAAAGTATTCACAAATAGTTACTTGTTGGTTTGAAACAGATGGACACATTTTTTCTGACATTGGGGAATATTATGTCAACGATGTACCGAGTCATCATTACGAATAGTTGAAAAAGCATTGTTATTTATTGATAGACGGTATTACACAGAAATAGGCTAAATAGCGTGGCAGTTAATGTAAGTCAATGTTCAAACCCATATCCTAAACCCATATTCTAACAACAAGTTTTTTTTTTTTTTATAAAATTATTATTCATTTCCCAATGATGTTGGTGTACATATATATCTCCCAGTCACACACCTGCATTTGTCTCTGAAACCGTTTTTTATTGTTTATTTAACTGTATGCTTGTTTGTTTCCATCCCAATTTCTTGTGGCTCTAAAATCTACAATAAAGGATTATCCCTCACTTTGACTTTAATGTTGGAGTGTGAAAGTCGTATGGGTCTAATTTTGGTCAAATGATGCGATTGTTACTGTGATTTTTTGAAATACAATGATGATGATGATCCACGGCCAGGCAAACAACAATAACAATTTGAAGGGCGATGTCTATTAAATTGGCACACACTCCCTGGTGATCTACGACAAGTGACACGGCTCTGCTCATCAAGCGTAGAGCTGCACACAGCACAACACATCTCAAAGGCCATGTCGCTTTGACGTCATGAAGACATGACTTTGGAGCAGATTACAACGGTGGAGCAGAGGGTGTGTAACATAATTCACACATTCATACCAACAGGCCACATATGCCCTCGCCAATTAAAAGAGGCTTCTTTCTCACACTAAGGAGGGATCCGGAGCCTAGGGAGGCGTCCAGCACATACAGGAGGCCATTCATCATGTGTCAATTCTAGAGATACGAGCGGTCAAGATGTTCGAGAGACCCAGATGCTCAAGGCCACAAGAACAAGTGTAATTCCCGCACATAGCCACAAACAAAGTTGCAATGCCAACACATAGCCGCAAGGGACAGCATAAAGACACATACGGGTATCCAGGGGGGCGGGAGTTCAGCACCATGCTTAGCCAATCAGAGCACACAACTGAGTCCACGCCTGCCCAATGGATAAGTCACAACACATAGCCAAGGGGGCTAGAACGCTCCAGGTAACGCATCCTTCAGATTCCCTACTAAGTGTATCTCCACGCGTGCCCATAAAATTCCCCTCCTTTTGCCTCATAGAGACTAGTCCAAAACTTTACCAAATAAAGTGAGTTAAAGCGATCCTGACTCTGCAGACTTTTTCCAAAAGAACACGGCAGGTGGCACCTTAAATTAAACTTGAACTGAGTTTATGTATAATGTGTACATGGGGAGCCTTTCTCGTAGCAGTGTGTTCTGATTATCTGCTGACCCCGCCCAAACTCGTGCCTGTTCTGTCGTAGAATTCATGGGTCTTAGTATTTACGGGCCCGAGCTTGGCTTAACACCGAAACCTTCTTAGCCAGTGGGGTGTTTCTAAGTAATGGAATGGTGAGTTGTTTGAATGACAAAAGGCAGTTCACGATTACCCTTATTTTACTTTGTGTCCTACTTCTACTTCTACCTACTATTTTTAATCTTGACCTTTGACCCGACTGGTGATAAAGAAATTGCTATTACATCCCTTTAGTGGTTCTCTTGCCGTCTTTGCTCTCTCCTTCGAGATTGATACACTTTCCATAGGCCCCTCCCTTATACGGAAAGTGTAGACATTTTTTATTCCCCACCCAAGCTAAAGTAAGCTAGAGTAAAAAAACGTTTGATTGTAAATTTACTTTTAAAGGGGAGATATTATGCCATCAAGTTTTTGTGTGATAGATCATACAGAAGTATGAAGAAGTATATTCTCAGAGCAGAATATTCTTTTGCTTTACTTTCAACCGGATTGAGCAAGAGCGAAGAGACCACAAGCGGCACTGTGATTGGCTTGAGGTTTTAAACCACACAAGGCCATGGCCATATTTGCTTTCCGACAAGGCTCATCAACTGATGTTCGTTGCGAAACATAAATATCACAATAGTCTCACAAGACCAGAAACTTCCTCCCCGTAACGCTGATCTGACATTATTTCCACAGTCTCAAGGCCAGACAGATCTGCAAAGACATACAGAATGTGAAGTCAGAGCTCAGCATATTCTCACCATGCCCGTAGCCGGCTATGAGGTCACGAGGTCAGAGCCACCGTAATTTTTTTCTAGGGGCGAAATTTAATTGCATACAAAATCGGCAGTTGGAAAGTTCTCTGGGATGAAGACTTTTGAGACTTTTTCTCCGGCGTGTGTGACTTCTGTTGGTGTGTTCTATGGCCCAGGCTACTATACGGCTGTGAAATGCTTCAATTTCAGTTCCTCAGCAACTGTAACAAAGTAAATAACAGACTGAGAAAGAGAAAATAAAGGTAAGTAATAAATTAAGAGCAGGCAAAATTTATCAAACAACAATGTAGATTGGAAGAAAATTGAAAGAATGGAGTAAGCATATAATAGTACAACAACATTACATTTAAACAACAGGTTTCACCTCCCCAGCTATTCTTATGAGATACCTGAAACTATCATCTCTTGTCACACTCATGCTGTGCCAATTTCCTGGAATGAATATTTGGTTGTTGAACCGTACAGTTCATGGATCAGTGAACAAACAGGCCGGGTCCTTGTTTACTCAGATATAGTATGTTCTTACCCCAAGTCATGGACATTTGTTTTAAATAATAGTGTACGTCTACTGAATAATATCAACAATAATGCTATGTCATTTAAGAATTAATCACACACAGTTTTCATTTTTTAATGAAGATTGAGACCTTCGGATTTTAGTTAACTCACACATACAATACTACCTGGTCATTAACCCTGCAAACTTACAGTAGTTCTAGTAATACCCTGTGTTTTTCTGTGCATTTGATAATAACTCTTTAATCTAACTCGTAATTTGAAGGCCTAAGTATTATATATCCTATATATATATATATATATATATATATATATATATATATATATATAGGCTACATAAAATAATACAATGGATTATCGTCATATGTATCCGGTTTCTTGATCAACTCCATATCATTAGCAGCCAATGCCTGTATAGTCCTCATCTATCATGTTGCCCTCACCTTACCAACTTGTGTTGGTGTTCACTCTCGGCTTGAATGGACTAGTTGTCATGAGTTGGCAGCATGACTACATAGTGATTACACAACGCTGTTCTAAACAGGCGGGTTTTTCTGGCCTGTAGCTTAGACACATTCTTGACTGATGATGAAAGCTTGTTCCGCTGCGTTTCTTGCCAGGTGCATGATTAACTTAACAGTATGAATGAGGCCATGAACTCTTAACAAGGAGATAAAAACGTTCCCTCCTATCCACGTCACGAACGCTGTACAACGATAATGTTCACACCAAAGCAATATCACAGCATATAATGATGAATGAATTGACACAACCTCTCCCCCCACACACGTATATAGCTCACAGCTACACACACTCGCACATAGTTCACAGCTACACATGCGCACACACACACACACACACACAAACACACACACACACACACATAAACTCAGAGCCACACACACACACACACACACACACACACACACACACACACACACACACACACACACACACACACACACACACACACACACACACACACACACACACATAAACTCAGGTCTACTTACAAACACACACACACGCATTCAAACTCAGAGCCACACACACACAGACACACAAAAACTCACAGCTACACACACACACACACACAAATCCGCTCTGAGCAACACACACACACACACACACACAAATATGCTCAGAGCTACATACAAATACATACCCACACACATAACTTGCACCTACACACACACACACGCACGCACGCACGCACGCACGCACACACACACACACACACACACACACACACACACACACACACACACACACACACACACACACACACACACACACACACACACACACACACACACACACACACACACAACTCCTACACACCTGCTCAATGTTGCCCCATTGCAACACATTATATTGTCACGCCTGTGATTGACATTGAACACCCACTCACTTTCTCTCTCTCTCCCACTCTCTCTCGGTCTCCAACTGGGAAAGTCCCACACACACAAACACCTTTGCTACTTAAGGAGTCGCACTCGAACACATTCACAGAGGAACACTGAACCGCAGGTGGGACTCACTCGCTCAGCGACACAGCAACACGCACCCAAGGAAGATCCTTTCACCCCATCGATGCGCATCGCCACGGCAACATTCCCAGCACCACCCTAAGTTACCCCCGCTGTCCACCAAACTGCTACCATGACTATGTACGGACTCCCGATCCTGGCGGCTGTTGGCTGCAGTCTCCTTCTCCTCACGTTGTTCCCGGTCGGCTCAGAATCAGGTAAGCACCCAGCATGTGTGTTTGTGTGTGTGTGTGTGTGTGTGTGTGTGTGTGTGTGTGTGTGTGTGTGTGTGTGTGTGTGTGTGTGTGTGTGTGTTCTGGTTTGTGTTATTGTGTTGAAGGGGACTGTAAGTGTGTGTTTCGTCATTCTATTCCTGCTTGGTTCTGTGTGTGTTTGTATATGTGTTATTGCATAGATTTTTACTTTATATGTGCTTTGTGTGTTCCATTAATAAACTGTGTGTGTGTGTTTGTGTGTGTGTAGCAAGCTGCTGCCTAAGATACCGCCAACACCGGTTGAAATGTAAAGATACCCACCACTATTCCCTGCAGAACATCAACGGGTCTTGCGACATGCGAGCTGTGATGTGAGTAGGCCTTCATCGACCCTTAAAGTAAAAGCCTTAGTGTATTGAATTATAGTCTAGTGTTGTATTGCGTAAAAGCCCTGGGAAAGATAGCTTAAGATTTGCTCAAATTTTTAATAAAGCCATCTACAGCGGTAGGCATAAGTTTTGGCACCCATGCTAAAGTTGTTTAATTGAGGCATTAAGATGTTTTATTCTTCTTTTTAGACAATTTTATCATGGGTGCCTTAACTTAGGCCTACTACTGTATGTAGGAAATGTTAGCCTGTATGTGTACAGAATATACCAAAAAATATTTTGAGTTGAAGAAATAGGCTATGTTGCCTTCATTATGAAACATTGCTTCTTTGCAACAGTACTTTACAAATTGTACGTAGACATCCTACGTTATGCTTATAGTAATGTGCTCATTGATACGAGGAAGCTGTCCTCATTTGTGATGGAGTTGACATCGCAAACGGTCTGGCTGGACCTGATACTTGGTTTCAGAAGGGGGACGGTTGTGTATCGATGGAACGGGTTTGCTTCCTTCCTCATCCAATTTCCTGCCATGTTCTCTTCCCTCACAGCTTCCACGTTGGACAGAATTTTGTCTGTGCTGATCCGAATAGAAAGAGGACCAAACATCTCATGGCTTGTTTGGAGTGAGTACTGCCCAGCATATGTCCACACAACAGTGTCTGCATGCCATAGCAGTTTCTATATTCCATGATAGCAAAATGTTATGGATATGAGGAAAGTCAACAATGAAATAAAATGGTTCAATTTGACTGTAAATGAAGACATAATTCGTACACGAGAACACACATTTGCAATCGTATAAATTTTTTTCACGATACACAGTCTGAAAAAATGATAACCACAGAGTCCGGGAAGGATTTTAGATGTTCAGCATCAGACACCCCTGGTTCCTGTGTGTCATTATACATTGATCGGACCTTTGAGGCTCAAATCCTCAGAGGCTTAATTGTAATGTGCTGAGGTAACACACCTGCTCAGCTAGAGTAACATATTCTGTTTTTTCGCAGTAACAAGGGGAGAACCCGCAACGGAAGGCATTCCTGACTTCACCAAGAATCATAATTGTTGCATGATGATTGTATCTTTTTTAATAGCTTTTGTTATTGTTCTCATAGGGCTCACTTGTTTTTTAGAAGTGGAACTTTACACCAGTTACGACATATTGAGCAACAAAGATATGAATGTGAAATTAAGTAAGTCCGATACAATGGAAAGACTCAACAAAAATGTCTCAATGGGGAAACTTGTCTTTTCTGTGGAATGATCAAATTGTAAAAGGCAAAAAAAAGGGTTAGGCGGAGTGGGTTGAATTGAGAGACTCTGAAGTTATGACATTTTATTATGTTATCTACGGTTATGTATTTTCCACCTCAAACTAAACAAATGTAGTTACCATGTTAACCCTTACTTTGTTCTGTGAACAAAAAAAGAATGTTTGCTAATAAAATTAAATATTGAAAGAAAACAACAACTGAATATGAATCTAATTTTAAACTGTTTTTGAATATGCAAAATAATATGATACATTCATTACACATTATCTCAAAATTACTTTAATTAGTTGCAATTCATTATCATACAAACTATTAATTCCTAGGGCTTGGATACGAAAATCAATCAAGTTATTGAAAGTATGAAATAAAATGAGTTTGCAAAGGGTCTTGAGGAACATCGATTTTGGAATCCTCAGGCACACCTTGACATATTTCTGTTGTCCTTCCCTTTGAGTATTTATTACCAGATCCTCTGCTTTGACCAGATACACTGCCTTGCACACAAAACCAGTCAAACCCTTTGGACACATTAAGCTTTTTACTGGTCTGGTCTCCCCTCGGGGGATCCCTACACCACGGTGAGCCGTAGATGCTCACCCATTGGGTGCTCCTGGGTGTCCAGGGCCTGCCGGAGCTTCTCCCAGAACAGGTCTGGGTGTGCGTCTGCGCGGGACCAGCTCAGGTAGGTTTGTCTCTTCAGGAGCCTCCTCATGCGGTAGTACGGAGACAGCTGCTGCATGGGAATGTCCTCCAGGAACACCAGGATCAGCACGTCCTTCTGCTCGTCAAACAGACGGAAGCTGGGGAATGGAAACGGGGAGAGTTGTTTTTTCATGTATGTGTGCTGTTAAACCTTCAGGGGAAGGTTGGTCGACGCCCCCACCCACCCCCAGTCAGACCAACACAATCCATACCTTTCCAAATGGTTGAATTGGTCCTTGAGCAGAAATACTTTCCTACTATACACAAGTACTATTTGTGAATATCTCTAATTCTGTTGATTTTCTCTGTTGATTTTTTGAATGGTAACAAGCAAGTAGGGGGGGAAAGAGTGGACATGCAGAGGATGCATCAGAAGATAATGCAGCCACAGAACTCAAAATTGACACAATATGTACACAATATAAGAGAAAATGCCTGAAAGCAGTACAAAAGAGGACCCTAAGTAGGCTACTTGTTTATTGCTGCTTGAAGCTCAGCTTCAGGATGTGTATTTAATAAGTTAGGGCTAATTTGCAGTCCAAGAAGGATACGACTTACAGAGGAGCACATTGCAATGTTGGTTCTCCTAGCAGAAAATCATAAAGTTGCTATAGTAATGGCTGGCTGGGTGTCGCTCTCACTCACCTCTGTAGACCATGTCTACATACAGCCGATAAGAATAACTTAACTTATAACTTGAAAATGCATAAGATCGCACTGCTTTTCTTTCTGCTTTCACTTTTTGAATGTGACAATCTCGGTTTTTGAACAAATATATATTCTATACCTTAAGAAGAATTCTTCATTTATGTGAAAAGGTTTATATTAATATGTTTACTACGGTCATTCTGTTGTCGTACCACATAATCATGTGCAGATCTGTTAGATTTACTTTTAATACAAATCTAAAATGTTATGCCCTCAATGTTGTGTACAATAGGCTCATGTGGAGGCAGGCGCAGTCAACTCGAAACAGATATTCTCACAGCGCATTTCACTCACTTATAGCTGTCGGCTGAATGGCTAGACCATTTCTTTCACATGACACCAAAATAATATCTCTGAAATTGTACCTACAGCTGCTTTTACGTAAGAAGGTGATAAGCACCAACCGGGTTTGCGGGATTCAAACTCCTTTTTTAGTGAATGGAGCGTTATGGCACATCTGCACGATCTTCGCATATGTGCCGATGTAAATGATTGATTTAGGCTTTGGTCTGTTGCACTTTACATTTGGAGGGAGGATGAATGAGGGTCGTGAATAAGACCACAAGTACACATGTGAAGCTGATTTAATGAACAACCATAGTCTGGTCATCAGAAGTGATGGATGCATGTAAATGATCTGGATTCTTACCTGGCAACCTGGATCTCTCTGGAGCACCATTCACTCTGCAGGTAATCACGACTGACCACACAGATTGTCTTCCGGCTGCCATAGATGGCGTCTGTTATGTTTTCTATTATAGGTCTGCCTGAACAGGATTGGTTAGTGACAATACATTAGAGGAATAATTCAAGTACATTTCTATGAATTATGGTTTAATAAATTGAAAATATGTTTATAAAAGAGAAAAGTGTAGCGCTGTCACATCACAGTGCTATTCTTTCAGAGGTCGGAGATAGGACCCATTTGTCAGACTAAATTTCATAGGTTTTGCCAACCATATTTGTTTAATGCATTTGAAGTATAATGCGGATGTACATATACAAACAAAATGTTGCATGAATAAAAATCGGCATTAATTATTACACGATAAGACATGATCTGTAGTGGCAGTCAAAGGGATGACGTAGAATAGATAGACTAGCATGCATGCTAATGGCAGTGAAGAGGATGTTCAGGATAGGGCTCCTCACCTGGCTGGAAGTCTCGGTGGTGCAGACACAGTGTCCAGCCCTGCTCGTCCTCCAGCTTGGGCAGCAGCTCCCCCAGCACCCAGCCCTCGTCGTTTGCGTTGTAGGAGATGAAGGCGTCATATTGATGAGCACGCTTGTTCTTGTGCTTTGAGTTGTAGAGGAACGCCAGCATGAGGTAGTACGCGTAGACCAGATGCCATTGTAGGAAATGGTGGGTGAAGGAGACTGCTATGGTCATTATGACCGTGCATGCCGTGGAAATATAACAGATAAATTCCATGTCTACTGTACATGAACGGACGTCAATCTCCAACAATTTTCTTCCTTTAAGGTTTGGAGGGTAGTTGCATTCAAAGTTGTATGCATCATACACTTGTGTTTGCTTGTTGTTTTTAACCCATTGGAGGAACCACGTGTTGTCACAGTTACAGGTGAAGCTATTACCCAACATATCCAGGTATACAAGTGCTGACAGAGACTGCATAACTGGCTCTCTAATCACAGAAAAGGCATTCTTCCTCACTTGCAAGAACTCCAGCTCCGTGAGATTAGCATGGAGTAGAAAATCTAGAGACCTCAGGTGTGTCTGGGAAATGTAAAGACTTTTTAGTTTTTGAATCGGAGAAAATAGATTGTCGGGAATGTCTGTGAAGTAATTTGCACTCAAATAAAGAACCTTCAAATGACGGGTATAGTTGAAGAATAGTGGGTGCAGAGAATTAAACTCAGAACTTCTGATATTGAGTACTGACAGATTTGTCAAGCCTTGAAGAAAGTTTTGAGGGAGGTTGGTCCCAAGTCGACCATGTTGACCTGAAAGATGCAAAGTGTCTAGTTGTGAAAGCTCAGCAAATGGTGGATAAACAATGGGGTTATCCGATATATATTTAATTTGATTGTTCATCAAATTCAATGTCTTTAAAGCCTTCAAGTCACCGAAATCAGGGTTTGAATTTCGATTTATTCTAAGTTCATTGGATTCAAGTGTAAGATATTTAAGATGGGACAGGCCATAAAAAGGCCCACTTTGAAGTGATTTTATTTGATTCCCCTGTAATGACAGATTCATGAGGGATTTCAGAGCTTCAAATTCTCCATGATCTAGAAAGGCGAGTTGATTGTTAGACAAATAAAGTACATTAAGATTTGGCATGTATTTTTTGAAGGCACCGTTTAACTTGGTAATACTGTTGTTTTGCAACTCCAAGTGCTTTAAATTAACCAAATCTCTGAACACACAATCCTTGAGAGCCAAGAGATGATTATTGTTGAGATGGAGAATTCTGAGACGGGTCATATTGGCAAAATCATCACAGCCAATCATACTTATGTTGTTGGAGCTCAGATCCAATTTTGAGAGTGTTAATACATTCCTGACGGCACAAGGGACGGATGAGAGATGGTTTAACTTTGTGATTAAAATGTTAAGATTCCTCAGAGATTGAAATGAATTTTCAGAGATGTCAGTTATCTTATTCGTCCCAAAGTCCAACTCTTTCAGATTAGTACACAAGTGCAGCATATCTGATCTAATTACTTTGATGCCATTATTTCGGACTTTAAGAGATGTCAGTGATGGGATTTTGCAGGAAAAATGGATGAGAATTTCCAGGTTGTTATTCACATGGTTTAACGTCAGATACTTCAGTGACGAGTTAAATGTCTCTAGAACTTCCTGCATTCCATGTGATGAGGAGCGAACCCCACTGATATCTAGTTTAGACACACCACTAAGGTACAATGTGTCATTCACCTCCCAGACGATACCATTCTTTATACAACCATCAAGGTTCAATAATGTGAGGTTGGGAAAGATATCTGCAGTGAGGCTAAAGACCATGAGCTGATTTTGAGACAAGTCCAGTGAAACAAGTTCTGTAGACTTATTTGACAGCTCCCATGAATGAAAATTGGAAATTTTGTTTGCTGGAATGTACAGGGTTTGTAAATGTGGTATATGTTGTAAGATGTTTGTTAAGTGGCGCAGTTTGTTGTGACCTAGGTCCAAAAACTTTAGCTTGCTCAAAGACTTAAAAGAGGCCGGTGATACTGTTTGGATCTTATTGGAAGTCAGACGCAATTCTGTGAGATTGACAAGGCCCTCAAACACACCCTCCTGTAGATTACCAAGCCTATTGTTGTTTAAAATCAACACCTCTAGAGAGATTTGACACACAAAAGTGCCAGATTCAATCTTGGAGATAAGGTTACGTTTCAGGTTCAAGCGCAACAGATTTGGTAAATTTACCAAATCAGTTTTTTTAAGTTTGGAAATTCTGTTTCGAGACAAATTAATGTTGGTCACTCTTATTGGAATGTCCTTTGGAAATACTTTTAAACGGTTCTGACAGATGGCCTCTGTGTTCCATGTGACCCTGCAGTCCTTCAGCACGTAACTAGCAGTTGGAAAAATAAAAGTATTCAAATTCAAAAGTAAACATAATATTCCCAAAGAACAGTAACCAATTCCCCTTAATGGCATTGTACTTTCCTTTTTCTTTCCAGAACACAAAAAAACGTTTTGAGGTTATTCTAATTTTCAAGACAAAAGATTTCCATTCCTACAGAGGGTCCGTCATTAAATATCTTCCAGTACGAGGGATCCATCGTGAAAAAACGCCAATCCAAAAACACTGTCAAACAGACATACAAAGATACACAGACAGCGGTCATTACAATGTGGTATTGAAATGCTGTCATTTCATTGTATAGCATTCTCTAGCTTTCAGTTTTCATCAAAACATGAACTTCTTATATGCATATAAACTTAACCTACAAAGTTAACGCATGACATGCTAGGAACATAATTGGCCTACCATAAAAATATTTACAGGTGTGAATATTCGGTGATAATGTTTAGAAAACTTACATTCCTATTTCAGAAAATCCTTATCCTTATCTTTTCAAAACCACACCATAAAAATTCCACAAAAACATATTATAGCTAAAGGGAGGTTTCACGTAATCACTGGCTAAATTCTACGGTGCTAAACGAATGTACCAGTTGATCCGGTTAACTGGTACACGAAGGTTAGCTTACATTTTTAGTCCACTAGTAGGCCTCCTTTATATTTAGTCCACTAGTAAGCCTACTTCATATTACATCCACTAGTAGGCCTACTTTATATAAAGTCCACTAGTAGGCCTTCTTTATATTTGGTCCGCAAGCAGGTCTCCTTTTATTTAGTCCACTAGTTGACCTACTTTATATTTAGTCCTCTCGTAGGCCTACTTTATATTTAGTCCGCAAGTAGGCCTACTTTATATTTAGTCCGCTAGTTGACCTACTTTATATTAATTCCGTTAGTTGACCTGCTTTATATTTAGTCTGCTTATTGACCTACTTTTTATTTAGCCCGCTAGTTGACCTACTTTATATTTAGTCCACTAGTTGACCTACTTTATATTAAGTCAGTTAGTAGACCTACTTTATATATATATTCCGCTAGTTGACCTACTTTATATTTAGTCCGCTAGTTGACCTACTTTATATTAAGTCAGTTAGTTGACCTGCTTCATATTTAGTCCGCTTATTGACCTACTTTATATTTAGCCCGCTAGTTGACCTATTTTATATTTAGTCCACTAGTTGACCTACTTAAATTAAGTCAGTTACTAGACCAATTTTATATTTAGTTGGCTAGTAGGCCTACTTTTTATTAAGTCAGTAAGTAGACCTACTTTATATTTAGTCCGCTAGTTGACCTACTTTATATTTAGTCCACTAGTTGACCCACTTTAAATTAAGTCAGTTACTAGACCAACTTTATATTTAGTTGGCTAGTAGGCCTACTTTATATTGAGTCAGTTAGTAGACCTACTTTATCAAAGGTGACAGGTGAGGGTTTGAATTATCAAAGCATGCAACTGATATTGGAACTCCAAAAATGATTTTTAAAAGAGCTGTCTTAAAGTGTGTTTTTGTGCTTCACCCCCATAACATTGTATTTACAGTTTATTTTTTATCTCACATTTTATCGACCTTGATAACATATAGAACTCATTGACTGTTAATAAGTGTATATTAAAGGACTTATTAACCTTAATAAGCATTGTTCCTGCTTTAGATCCCACACCTGCAAAATGCATAATTAGCAGTTAAACAAAGGACTTATTAACCTTAATAAACATGGTTCCTGCCTTTGATCTCGTACCTGCAAAATGCATAGTTAGCAGTTTCATAAAGGATTTATTAACCTTAATAAGCATAAAAAATGCTTAGTAAAGGTTTAACAATCACATAATATGCAAGTAAGACTCCATAAATGGGTTTGTAATGCGTTTAACAACTATAAGAAACTCATGAGACCATCATTAATGTTACTAAGCAAACAATAGTTAACAAGTTTCTCATAAGTGCTTATAAAAGTCTTATAATCTCACAATAAACATGTTTGATAGGTTAATATTAACGCTTATTTATAGTCTTATTAACACAAATTAACGTTGATAAGCATATAATAAGGGTATTATTACATATTAACTAAGGCTTAATACAAGGACCTTAATATAAAGCATTAACTGTTTTGCCCAAATAAGGTAGATGAAATTTAAACACTTACCTATTTGTTTTTAATTTCAGCAAACCCACCAATCCAAATCCCACAAATGTTTTTTTCTCGATCTGGTCTCTTTCTCTGTGTGAACAGCAAATCTCAAGTGTGTAGAAGAGACAATAGGTGGTTTTAAAGTTTTTCCATGTCTGTTCCGTTGGAGACTAAATGAGGAAGTGAATGGATGTCAAAACTGAAAAATGAGTCAGCTCCAAGTATGCATCAAAGACTGAGTTGTTATTTTTTGTTATATTTTATAATGATAAGGTTTTATTAATGTCCATTTGAGTACACCTTTCTTCCATAATGAAAAACCATTCATGAATTTAAAACTCATGTAACTTTAATAGTAATGTAAGGGGAACACTTCACATGAAGGTACATTATTTACCATTTCTTAACATTATTGAATACAGTCATAATTATTAAACAAAGTTATTTAATAGTTGAATAATGGTCTAGTAATCATTTACCAAAAGTGTTCATGTAAACTAATGATGTTCATGTTATAAGGTATTCATTAATACTTTATTTAATTATTTATACTTACACTAACCCCAATATTAAAGCAACACATTAAAGCTCATTTCTGTATTAATTTATTGCTTTAAAGCAATGGTTAATGTTTGTATTGTAAAGTGTTGCCATGTAAAGTAACAAGAACAAACAGCAGATGGAAAATACAATAGGCCTTCAAAATACATATTAATATATTAATTCATGTATTCAAATAAATAAGAAAAATACTGCTATAGGAGGTGGGACAAAGAAACAATTGGCAATAATGAAGATTTTTGGTAGGCAGTTCTTCTTAAAAAAATACACAATGACAATTAGAAATATAACCACAAGCGAAGATTAACGGGGTCAGAGCTAAATTAACAGTCAAGAACACACTAATGGAAGATATAAAAATCTAACATATAATTGTGATATTTAAGGAAAGATGTTCCACTTATAAACCTGAACTGCAGCCTCATTCACATGGTCAAAATGTCTATTGATAAGCACACAACATCCAGAAAACTTAAAGCACACATTTCTCAAGTGAATTAAGGGCTTTCTTCAAAGCATATACCTGAAAAATCTTTGAAATTCTGGGAAAATTAAACATTTGTAGTCAAGAACACTACTAAGAAATATAAATATGACATAATGAGCTAATTATGAAGGGAAAATGGTTAATGTAGAAGTTACCCTTAATGCCATTATGTGTCTTGGCAGTCAGATTCTTGGAGACTAATGAGCCGGAATGTGGATTGCCTGATGAATTTCAGGTGCTGTTCAATGTTGTGTTTCTTAAATGAGAACATGACAGAATGTCATGTTCGGCTTGTTAATAGTGCTCAAATCAGGAAATGAACTCTCAACCTAAGGAACACCAGTACACAGCATTATCCCGTTGAGCCACTGACATTCCTGAACTGCAAGATGCCTCATTCACATTCTGAAAATGTCGATTGATAAGCACACGACATCAAGAAAACTCCAAGCACACATTTCACAAGAGAATTAAGGGCTTTCTTAAAAGAGTACAGATCTGAAAATTTGCACTGTTAATAGTATCCACCTAATGATAGCCGTATGGTAGTTATACAATTGCAAAATGATTACATAGGCAAAATGGGTTGAGACTGTGAACGTTTGGCTTTTCTATGAAATTGTGGGAAAAGTAAACATTTTTAGAGCAGACGAACAGGGTGAAAAAGATGCATCTGATTTAAGAGATTAATATGATGACAGAATTTTGAGTCCAGGTCAATCTGGTGAGGAGAAATAAGCCTAATTCATGTTTTTTTACAGTAGCGCCACCTTTGGGTGCAGTACCACAAATTTGGGTTTATGGGTAGTGGGGGTTATTGGCAGTGTTGGGAAAGTTCTACGTGAACTAGTTCAAAGTTCAGTTCACAAATTTTAAAATGAACTAGTTCAGTTAAACGTCC
Source organism: Gadus macrocephalus (assembly GCF_031168955.1). Taxonomy (NCBI): domain Eukaryota; kingdom Metazoa; phylum Chordata; class Actinopteri; order Gadiformes; family Gadidae; genus Gadus; species Gadus macrocephalus. The sequence continues at coordinate 5,887,672 of NC_082404.1, read as the reverse complement.
ATAATTCAACATTTTGAACTAAGTTCACAGTTCTAAAAAACTGAACCAGTTCATAGTTCTTTTTTTCAATATGTTGCTGTGAGCTATTTGTTTTTTCCGGTATTTTGAACATTGAGCCCGCTTTGTGTTTTGTCTAGGATGAAATAGAGTGGTTGAAAGTATCGTAGCGAAATACAGTTTCTATCGTGTTTATTGCACATTTAGCGCATTTTATAAATCTCATTGATTTCTGTTGGAAGACTCATTGCTTGTTGGCCGGAAACATAAAGGGGGGGTGTTCACGTTTGGTTGTAGTCTTTTTGCTCGGTTCTAGCCCTACTGTTGAGACAGAGAACCGAGTGAAAAGACTACAACCAAACGTAAACAGCCCCCTTTTCCGTTTCCGGCCAACAAGCAATGATTCTATGAGGTATTCTAGTCCGCTGAGCTATGAGCCAGAGAGCTAACGTTATGGATTGTACATATTTATAATTCGAAATTCGTCTCAGCCTTTATACCACAGATACTCTAGGGTTTATAGCATATAGCCGTTGTCTGATTACAGTTTAATTCATTTTTCACAATTTAACAGCTCTCATTTTGAAAAATAATCACCACGCCATTCGTTTCATATGGGAATCGCAATAATTTCAACCTAAAGTGTACATATTTATAATTTGAAATTCGTCCCAGCCTTTATACGAAAGTTACTATAGGGTCTATAGCATATAACCGCATTTTCTGATTACAGTTTAATGTGACAGTAAGCTGAACTCACCGCAACTGCAAATTAACCACACAGGGATTACCATGGCAACCGGTCAAACAACACAGCGTTCTGCGCGTACATCCGCCGTGTTGATAAACAAATAACCCCCATATTGAACGAAGTTAAACTAAGCTAGCGTCCCGTTCACAGGCACCCGAATGAACGAGTTCACAGTAACGTTAATCAGGCAGTAATACAGTACGTTCAGTTCACGTTCGCCCAAAATATGAACGAGTTCATGAACAATCGTTCAATTAACGCGTTCGGGCACAACACTGGTTATTGGTAACCATACCTGAAAATGTCAAGAGTTTTCGACTTGAGGTATAGGCTGCAGTATGACTTTTACAGAATTTGAGAAAAAAAACAAAACATTCAAAGTGAAAACATGATGAAGGAGCTACAACATGATTTCACTTCTGGAACTCATGTTGCTCAGGGAGTTCTTAGTATTGGGTCTGTTAAGCCCTTTTAAGATTAAATGTGTTAAAGAGTTATACAATAAGATGGACTTTACTTCTTTATTAATAACAGGGCATTAGTGAATAAAATTATGATAAAGTAGAGATTCCACAAAACTAAGGAAATTAGTCATCAGAGCAAGACGAAGACGGAACAGCATCTTAAAGAATGTAGGCCTAAAGGGAAATGCAGCTTTGCGCAAATTGCCCTTGAAATGGAGGTTCTGAATTGTCACAAAATAAACCTGTGTTCCGTCTCGTGTTCGAATTACTCTGAATTGAAGCTCTGCTGTAACCCAGAGTGGATTCCTCCAAGACTGTTTCAGAAAGGAAAGCATTACATGGTGGCGCCACTATTACCTAATAAATATATTATAGGGGAGAACCCTATAACATATATATGTATATATATGTATACACTGTATATATGTATTAATATAATTTTTTTATGAGCAATTGTTTCATTTCTTGCTTTACCAAAAACGGTTGTCACACACCTTTGGCCCTAGTCTGCCCTGTCAATTCATCATATTGAAACGGGGACGGAGGCCCTTGATGAGAATATAACTTGATATTTGTTGCATTCCCATATTAAGAATTTGCCAATGAGTCTAGGGTCTCACCCCCCCCCACCCCCTCCAGCCTTTTTAAACCTTTTACTGGTCTGGTCTCTCTCCAGTGGGGCCGTCCTCCACGGTGAGCCGTAGATGCTCACCCATTGGGTGCTCCTGGGTGTCCAGGGCCTGCCGGAGCTTCTCCCAGAACAGGTCTGGGTGTGCGTCTGCGCGGGACCAGCTCAGGTAGGTTTGTCTCTTCAGGAGCCTCCTCATGCGGTAGTACGGAGACAGCTGCTGCATGGGTATGTCCTCCAGGAACACCAGGATCAGCACGTCCTTCTGCTCGTCAAACAGACGGAAGCTGGGGAATGGAAATGTTTCACTTTAAACTACCTTACATCCTTATGCTACATATATTATTCCACAGCTTTTGTGCGTTAATCATGATGTAGAATATAATTGACATGATATTAAAGCATAAAAAAATGGTGATAAACAATTGCACGAATAAAAATGTAAAGCTCATTCCGTTAAAGGTCCCATGTCATAAAAAATTCACTTCATGAGGTTTTCTAACATTAATATGAGTTCCCCTGACCTGTCTATGTTCCCCCAGTAACTAGAAATGGTGCTAGGTCTAAAACGAGCTCTAGGTATCCTGCTCTGCCTGAAAGCTCAGCCGTTTTCAATTTTCCCTGTATGTCGTCATATGGGTACATGTTACCCCTCCTTTCTCTGCCTTGCCCGCCCAGAGAATTTGGCCCGCCAATGTGACAATGAACTACGACCGTGCGAGCGCCACGTGTGTGTGTGTGTGTGAATACAGACACTGTGACGCAAGTGTTGAACACTTCATTGTTATTTGGATAACCGTTCTGCTGTTGGTGTTATAGCGCATTACACGTCGGGATCTCTAACGTCTCTGGTATTTCCACAATGAGACTCGTGGTGGGGGTCATCTCAGCAATGATTGAGGAGGAATTGGGGGAAAGGAGCTTCGGCCTTGACTCCCTGAAGTTCATGAATTGCGACACGGAGGAGAAAGGTATTGTTGCCCTTGATTATCAACCTGACCGCTGCCCGCTGCCCACTGCCGACGCACCACCGCCCCGCGGCAGCGGGGCTCCGGCGGTTGACAATCGCGGTCCACAATCGCGGGCAACAATTCCTTTCTCCTCCATGTCGCGGTTCAGTCTACTTCAGATTGATGTGGAAGTGGAGGGTTATCTCAGCCATGGTTGAGAAGGACTTGGTGGAAAGGAACTTAGGCTTTGACTCCCAGCAGTACATGAACCGCGACATGGAGGAGAAAGGGATTGTTGCCCGCGATTGTCTCCCACCGGAGCCCGGCAGGCGGTGGTGCCCTACTCCTGCCGGAGCGGGAGTAGGGCATATTTATTTCACTCCAGGACTCCCGCCAGAGCACCCGGAGTGTTCTAGAATATTTACAGAACACGGCCAAAAGCTGTGAGCGCATCGCCATTGCGATACGCCCACTGTAAACATGAGCGCATGTTACCGTTGCCGCAAGCTGCTCAGGGCCACACCCCCACCCTCCACCTTGACCCGCCTCTAAAAACGGAATGTTTGTGGAAAGCTCATTGTGGGACTGGCTCGTAGTGGCTATAATTCTGCAACAAGCCTAAATTTCTTAAAACGTCTTCAAGTACTGTATTAGGGGCCCACTTACAGCTACATAAAAGCATCCATAAAGTGGCATGCCATGGCACCTTTAATTACCTTATTCTTATAAAGCTAGGTGTTCTTACCTGGCTAACTGGATCTCTCTGGAGCACCATTCACTCTTCAGGTAATCCCGACTGACTACGCAGATGGTCTTCCGGCTGCCATAGATGGCGTCTGTTATGTTGTCCATGATGGACTTTCCTGAAAAGCATTGTTCAGTGACAATTCATTAACATGAATCCATCCAGCAAATTGCTCATCTCTGTGACATCTCTCAAGTGATGGCATGGAGACAAGTTACATCCAGTTCAAGGACAAATCTATGTTTTTATGGAATATTTGGACCCCTAATCGAGCATCAAAGGTAAATGTATATGCTAGCATGTATGCTAATATAGGTTTAGGATGTGCCAATGATGTTCAAGATAGGGCTCCTCACCTGGCTGGAAGTCTCGGTGGTGCAGACACAGTGTCCAGCCCTGCTCGTCCTCCAGCTTGGGCAGCAGCTCCCCCAGCACCCAGCCCTCATCGTTTGCGTTGTAGGAGACGAAGGCGTCATATTGATGAGCACGCTTGTCCTTGTGCTTTGAGTTGTAGAGGAACGCAAGCATGAGGTAGTACCCGTAGACCAGATGCCATTGCAGGAAATGGTGGGTGAAGGAGACTGCTATGGTCATGATGGCCGCACATGCCGTGGAAATATAACAGATGAAGCCCATGTCTACTGCACAAGATCGAATGTCAATGTCCAACAGTTTTTTCCCTTTAAGGTTTGGAGGGGAGTTGCATTCAAAGTTGTACGCATCAAACACTTGTGTTTGCTTGTTGGTGATTACCCATTGGAGGAACCACGCCTTGTCACAGTCACAGCTGAAGCTATTACCCTTCATATCCAGGTATTCAAGTGCTGGCAGAGACTGTAACACAGTTTCTCTAATCCCCGAAAAGGCATTATGTCTCACCTGCAAGAACTTCAGCTCTGTAAGGTTAGCAAGCAGCAGAAAATCTAGAGACTGCAGACTTGCATGTGAGATTTTGAGACTTTTTAGTTCTTGAATCGGAGAAAACAGACCATGAACAAAGTCAGCAATATCATTTGAACTCAAGGAAAGCACTTTCAGATTGGGTGTATAGTTGAAGGTATGTGGGTGCATATACATAAGATGGGAACTTCTGATATTGAGTGTTGACAAATTTGTCAGGCCTTTTAGAAGATTTTGAGGGAGGTATGCTCCAAATCGACCGTGTTGCCCTGAAAGAATCAATGTATCTAGTTTTGAAAGCTCAGCAAATGGTGCCTTGGGAATCAACTCAGCTGATTTATATTTAATGTGATTGCTCATCAAATTCAATGACTTTAATCCCTTCAAGTCACGAAAAACATTGTTTTTGATTTGAGTTTCTTTGAGTTTATTTGACTGAAGTGTAAGGTATCTAAGATTGGACAGTCCATGAAATGCACCACTTTTTAACTTGCTTAATTTATTCCCATCTAATGTCAGATTTTGAAGGGATTTCAAAGCTTTAAATTCTCCCTGATCTAGAACAGTGAGTTGATTATTTGACAAATTGAGCACTTGGAGATTTGGCATGGTGTTGATGAACGCACCGTTTAATTTACGAATACTGCAGTTTGACAACTGCAAGTTTTTTAAATGGACTAAATCTCTGAAAACACAGTCCTTTAGAGCACCTAAAGGATTATTGTTTAGAAAGAGAATTCTGAGACTTGTCATGTTGGCAAAATCCTCACAGTCATGCACACGCATGCGATTGAAGCTGAGATCCAGTTTAAAGAGTGTTGATACATTCCTGATGGCATATGGGACAGATGAGAGACTGTTGAACATAAGGACTAAAATTTGAAGCTGCTTAAGAGATTGAAATGATTTGTCAGATATGTTAGTTATCTTGTTGTGCCCCAAGTCCAACTCATTCACATTGGAGCACAAGTGCAGCATGTCTGAATTAATAACCCTGATGCTATTATGTTGGACTGTAAGAGAGGTCAGCGATGGGATTTTGCAGGAAATACTTATGAGAATTTCCAGGTTTTTTTTCATATGGTTTAACGTCAGATTCATCAGTGAGGAGTTAAATGTCTCCAGAACTTCCTGCAGTCCGTGTAATGAGGAGTGAACCCTACTGATATCTAGTTCAGAAATGCCAATAAGGTGTGATGTGTCATTCATCTCCCAGACGATACCATTCTTTATACCATCATTAAGGCCCAACTTTGTGAGTTTGGGAAAGATATCGGCAGTGAGCACAAAGACCAAAAGCTCATTTTGAGACAAATCAAGTGTAACAAGTTCTGTAGGCTTATTTGACAGCTCCCACGAATTAAAAGTGGATATATTGTTTGCTCCAACGTGAAGGGTCTGTAAATGTGGCATTTGCTGTAAGATTTGCTGATAATTTGTTAAGTTGTGCAGTTTGTTATGGCCTAGATCCAAAAACTTTAGATTGGTCAGAGACTTACAAGAGGTGGGTGCTACTGTTTCAATCTCATTGTGAGTAAGTCCAAGCATTGTGAGTTTAACTAAGCCATCAAATATACCCTTCTTCAGTTTTCTAAGCTTATTTTTGTTTAAAATCAAAACCTCTAGAGAAATTTGGCCCACAAAAGTGCCAGATTCTATCTCGGAGATCCGATTTTCTGTCAGGTCTATGTGCAACAGATTTGGTAAATCTTCCAAATCTGTATTATTTAGTTTTGAAATTTTATTTACGGACAAGTCCATAGTCGTCACCCTTGCTGGAATGTCCTTTGGAAACACATTTAAAGTTCTACCAATGGGCTTACAGATGGCCTGTGTGTGCCGTGTGATCCAGCAGTCCTTCAGCACATAACCAGCAGTTGGAAAAAATAAACCGTTCAGAGTAAAAAAAAAAGTAAAGATTCCCAATGAACAGAAGCACATTTCCATTTTTCCGCCTTTGGTTGGGATAATTTTGTGCCACAGAACGTTCACGTGTAAACAGCCAATCCAAAAACACTGTCAAACAGACACAGAAAGATGAACAGAAAAGGGTCACTACAATTTGTTATTGAAATACTGTCATTGAGGCATATCAACCTGTACGCTTTGCGACGGATATTTCATGAACATTTATCTTACTATATACATCCTCACTCACAAAGTTAGTCATTAATATGCTAATCTGCCTGTTGTCATGAGTATACCACAACATATGTTTGAATGAATGCTGTTTGAAAGACTTTTCTCCAAATCAGAAAACCCATTTTATTTTTTGTTTAAATCCACAAAACATAAAAATCCCACATAAACATAAAAGATTTTTTTTGCATTTTGATTTGCATATTAATCGTATATAAAGGAAGAAACTAGATGTTTTGAGGCAACCATTGTTAGAGTGAATTATTAATCCAGATAATAACCTTGTCCGTCCGTCCGTCCGTCCGTCCGTCCGTGTGTGTGTGTGAGGTGAGGCTGAGAACAATCAAAGCATACAATTAATATATCACCAGTACAAGACATCATATAGCAACAGGATCAAAACTCAAGTCATTGCTATTCGTTACATTACACCAAAATAAATCAATAAAAAGCCTAAATGTTTTCATTACATGTTGTGACTAAAGTAAATTGAAAACATAAGCACATGGTTAACATAAGAATATGTTCAATGCCTTTGAATTTGATTATCTGCTAACAATTAAAGGTAGATTATGAGTGAAACACTTACATATTTTGGTAATTTTTCTCGAAGCAATCAGAAGGATGTGTCTGGTTTAAATGTGCCTCTCTTTGTGTTGTAAAGGAGGATGCAAAGTAGAGTACAATTTTAAAGAACTGAACTTTCCCTTATTGGGTTAGGGAAGTGAGAGGTCAACAGTTGTCATCTCTTTCCACTGGTATTTGGCAATTGGTTCATGGCGCTCACGAGTTGTTCAAAATTCAAACGTCTCTTTTTAGAACTTTCACCTCAGGCCCCTCCCCCTCTCCCAGAGTTTCAAGGGTTTCTCATCTCAGCAACTCTAGTCCATTCTGTGGCACAGCCGTGGTACTTAAACCCCGGGATCTCCCCCTGCCACCACCATTACCTCCCCCCCTCCCTAGTGGTCATTGTGCGGTTCCTCTGGTAAAACGTCAGGGTCGAAGCAGAGGACACCATCACATCGCATCATCAGAAAGCGTGCACATTGATAGAGTGATTTTTTTAATTGCGATTCATAAATATATAATACATGGACGTAAGCAAAGGCCAGAGCTGTAGCCAGCGCCCGCCAGGGGGAATATATCCACCTTCAGAATTTATCTCCTTCTTTATTTTATACATGAACATGTTATACCCCCAAAATGATTGGTTCTTGGTTCCTGTGAACGGAATGCTGTGATGCATTCATGTCATGCCTTCATCTTTATAATCTAAACAGGCACAGTAGATATTCAACTGTGCAAGTTAATGAGTTGTTTATAAAGTGTCATTTATCCAAACCCATATGCAGATTCATTACCTTAATAGAGCACTTCAGTAATTTAGAAATTGTACTGCAAACCCAGTGAACTCTTTGCCATAATGACGTGCGGGCAGCTGAGCTGCCGTAAGTTGTTTCCTTTTCTGCTTTAACTTGGTTCCTCTTGCTAGGGGAAAGGCATATATTCTAAGGAGCCTTTTTGAAGCCAAACTGCAATCGAAACACTTTTTGTTGTTATTAATACATTACTTAAGTTATCAAAGGGACTGGTTTTATATTAACTTTTAATCACTGACCAGAGATGCATCACGCCCAGACAGATATGACAAAGCCGATAACCTATGGCGTTAAACACCAAAACACCAAGCTTGTTAAATTCAACGAGGCACGTTCATTAAACCTAATTCATTAATTTATCTTACTCATATAAAATTAAATATGTAGCATTTCTAAGATGTGAATGCTTACAGCATTCACACCAAATATGTAGCATTTCTATGATGTGAATGCTTTCAGCATTCACACCAATAAAGATCTCAATATCTAGAGTGTGAATGCTACAGCATTCTCACTAATAAAACTTATGAAAAACAATAGTTGAGCGCTGCATGCAGCGCTCACCTAATAACCTGTTTGGCAATGGCAGAAAAGATTTGTCAATTTCTTTCTTTGTATGTGGGCGCAATCCACATACTCAGCGCTGCTGCTCATTCCACAAATGCATTTTCCTTACAAATGGGGCACTATTTGAAAGGGTACTAAACAGGTTTTCCAACGGTATAAGATTTATTCGTAAACTTAAACTTCGTTAGTTTAAGTTTAAACTAACGAAGCCATCAAGGGGAACTGTTTCACTTTCCCTCCATAGGGACAGACCCCGGGTGTCTGTAGTATAATCCCCCTCCCTCCCCCCAGCATTTGTAAGCCTTTTACTGGTCTGGTCTCTCTCCGACTGCGGTCAAGTGAGCCGCTGTCACGTTAAAATTGTACCGGGGGTGAAAATTGTACCGGCCTACGTCATCTGTTGTTTACATCTTGACAACCTGCCTGGTAACAGACGACGCGATCGTCTGTTGCCGGGCAGGTTGCAAAAAACATTCGGCTCATGTTTCCAAAAGACGAAATAACATAATACAGATAACGGATCGCTAGATAACACTTATTTTTACGTTATATTTGTATTGTATTTAATTGTTTAATCGAATAGCAACAGACGAAGCGATCGTCTGTTGCCGGGAAACGGGCGATCACGTCAAATGACGTAGGAAGGTTCTTAAGAAAGGTTTGACTGATATATTTAACAGCCCGTTCCCTAGTAAATCATTTAATTTTTTTCGTCAAAGGCATATTGTACGGGATCCAGTAATATGCACTTTTTAATATGTTGTTGAAATTGTTTTTTACATCCTGACAGCAATAAATAACTTATGGACAATGAAAAAGAAGCGAAAAAAAAACGAAATCTGTAAACGGAAGCTAATTTCAAATCATGCTAGCTCTCTCACATCGTACAGTATAGCTTTAAGTGACCGTAACATACCTTTGTTTTCCGTTCGTTCCTTGCAGAAACAGACAGAATAAGCTTATTAATAATCAGACGGAAATCGTCGAGCGATGTCTTTTGTTCAGAAGCGTTTTTCAATATGTGTGCAACAGTAGACATGCAAACGTTAAAGATTCTTAGAAAAAAATTCCAACGTCATGCAGCTCATTGTGACGTCATAAGAGAGATGACCTCTCCACCATGGCCGTGTGTGTGTGTTCCTGTCCTGTGTTTGTGCGTGCATGTGTTACGGACAGTGCTGTTAGCCTAGCAGAGGCGAGATGTTTGCATGTCATGAATATTCATAATAAGAGCCAAAATCTATCTATCAATGTAAGCACCAACAGAGGATCATGGGCATCAGGGCTCCGTTTCCCGATAACGATGCTCATACGATCATTCTCACGATGGATCTTGCAAGCCATCGTAAATTTCTTTGGAGCGCTTCGAACGCGCGTTCACTGCACTCACGACGTTCGTAGGATTGAAACGGGCTCCGTAGGAGGTGCTGAAATGGGCTCCGTAGGAGGGGGCGACGCAGGAATGATGCAGGAAAATGGGGTTAAAAAGCGTTAAAATATCTCCCCATCAAGGCCATCAACAGAATAGCCTACGAAAAGATTAGACTGCAATAATATGAATGCTAAAGATATTAAAACACAATTGATTAGGCCTAGGCTGACATATGCTACATTAGTCCTTATCCTGAACGCACTACTACATTTTTCAATACATTTTTTCATCATTCAAGGCATTTTCCCCCCTGAAATAATTACAAAAATAGCTTGTGTGACAACTACATTTATCTTAATGTGCAGCAAAGAGCCGACTATCTGATTCCGCATAAGGTTTCATTGATTGGCGCGCAATTTAGAATCTATGATGTAAAACAAAAAATGCAACATTCCATTAATTCAGTAGCATTCAAACTCAGATTCTGGGCATTGAAACCCGGTTATTGCTGACCCGATTAGGAGAGCTTGGTCTAGATCCTGCCCATATTGTTGGGCATATTGTTTTTACACTGCCAAGTCGGACACCCGCATGCAAGAATGAGCTCACATCTGAGTAAAGGCTACAAACGAAATTAACTATTTACCATTGCAAAAACTTCAACTTATTGTTCATTTTGCTGAGCACTTGTTTTTTATCCCGACAAAAGCCTCATAAGGAAAGTTCCTCTGCGTCTCTCGTAGATCGTAGGCCTACCATCTTTCAAGGTATTTTTTAATGTGACTACATAACCTTCTCTCACATGATCAGCAGCTTGCGGATTTCACTTACACCGAAACAGCCTGCCCTGGCCATCATATCCCTTCTTTTCCGGGTAGGCTATACTAGGTTATTAACTTATCCTGGAAATGATAATAGTATATTAAACAAATCCCAGCACCACACCAAAAGGAGGCAGCAAATCAGAGCTAAACATATCTATCTGCTCATTTCCACATGGTAAGAGAGCAACACAAAACAGGTTTATAATATTTGGATGTTTTATTTTCTTTAAATCAAGGTTACATTTCATTCGTTTTTACACAATCTGATATTTGGAGGCATTTGCAAATATGCTCATAAATTACATGATTTGTAATCCCAAAGAATGAGGTGGTTAATGATCAATATTGGGATCAACAGTGATCACCCTACTAATGTAGGCATTACGTATGCAGGCAGAAAAAGAAAAGTTCCCATTAAGGTCTCATGTGAAACACCACAGGTCTGAAATACTCAGGAACACATGAAAATGGCCCAAAAATGAATTTCACTCTCCAACCTTTTGCTAAAGAGACGTTGACAGGCCCACAGAGAGCCTGGAGCTCACGGGACAACATTCACACACATTCTGCTTCATGAAGAGGTCAGATTATCGTCAGACCATAGACATTACATGCAAGGACACTGAACATTTGGCCGGATTACACATAGAAATGCAATCCAAAACAAAATGGGTAAAGATAAAGCATGTTTATTGATGCGGCAAACAAAGGTTCAAATATCCTCCAAAGCACTTCAAGCCCTCAAAGAATGAAACTCAAAACGCAGATGAGGTAAAAGAAGAAACTTCTAAATTAAAGTGGAACGACCCAGGGACAAGTCTGGTTTGGGTTAAAGATTATGGATGGTTAACTTTGTGTAACATGTTTGGACAAGCAAGTTTAGGTTTTAGGCAAGCGACTTCAGGTATTAGGCATGCGACTTCAGGCAAGCGACTTCAGGTATTAGGCAAGCGAGTTTAGCCAAGCGAGTACAGGCAAGCGAGTTTAGGTTTTATGCAAGCGAGTTTAGGTTTTATGCAAGCGAGTTTAGGTTTTAGGCAAGCGAGTTTAGGCATTAGGCAAGCGAGTTTAGGCAAGCGAGTTTAGGCAAGCGAGTTTAGGCAAGCGAGTTTAGGCAAGCGAGTTTAGGCAAGTGAGTTCAGGTATTAGGCAAGCGAGTTTAGGCAAGCAAGTTCAGGTATTAGGCAAGCGACGCGAGTTTAGCCACGCAAGTTCAGGTTTTATGCAAGCGAGTTTAGGTTTTATGCAAGCGAGTTTAGACAAGCGAGTTTAGGCAAGCAAGTTTAGGTAAGAGAGTCAAGTTACTTTAGGCTTCACTTTATTTGCGGTTAAATTGCGGCATTAGGTTTAGAAAGAAGGTTAAGATCCAGGATCAGGTTTGCTTCCAGCCTCGTCCCTCTAGTCGCTCCCTATAAAGAGGGTTCCCAGCTACCGTGTTAAAATACAACAGCTGGGATTACAGATATGGAGTACAGAAATAAATGACAAAGATTGATTCAAACATTCTTCCCCCAAAATGTGGTGCAACATAAAATGGAGAAAATAATTACTTTCTCTCCATTGATGTTGGGTGTGGATTAATGTGCTGGTGTAGCCATCCAGGGATCCTCAGGGTTTATGGGAGTAGGACACACTGGTGTAGTTCAGTACTGTGAAGTAAAATGATGCAAAAAGTAGAATCAGTGTCAAGGGCAATCAAATGTCTATAAATGCAGGAACAGCCCCATCTGGTCTCAATCAGCATTTGATTTCATAGACTTAAATTAGCGAAAAAACAAGCATTTATTTACCGCAATAGTCCTAGTGCTGGAGAACCAGGTTTCAAAAAAATTGCATTGGTGCATTGGAGTTACTGCATTTAATTAACTTTAATTTAATTAAGAGCACACTAGTCAGTGGAGATGTTCACAGAAAAGACTTGTCTTCAGACCTTTATAAAGATCAGGAGGGATTATATAATTGCCGTTTGACGCGTTAGGTCTGTTCAAGGAGGAAGTAAATATTTACCAGCGTTGGGTCTCTGCACCATGACACCCAGCTGCCGCACATCTGGTCTCCCTTTAAGTCGCCTGAAGGAGAGGTCAACTTAATTGAACCTAAGGGGAATGGGTCACAAGAAAAGGTAAGGATAAATCAAAGCTAAACATAGAAAGGATGAAAACAAGCATTGTCCAACATGGGGTTCGGCGATATTTTGATGTAAAAACATTTAGGTGTACGATCCAACCATCAAAAACAGGCTCTTCTTATCATGTTTCCAATGTACCCCGAGTTGCTACGCCCTCATCAGCCACCAGGTGGCAGACTTGATTTTGTCAGTTGAAGGAGCAAAATAGCCATCCAGCTTGATTACAGCAATAGTAGAGGAGCGAGTCAAAAGAATGCGTTTGAGCACCTTCAGCCATTGGCTCTTGTTCAAGGACATCCCGCTGATTGGCTGAAGTCAGATCTTATTCTCTAGAAAGTTTGTTACAGAAGAAGCCCCTAGTATCAAAGCAACATACCCGCCAAACAAAACTAACCTTGTTGAATAAATGAAAATGTCTTCAAGATGGTCAATCCAGTATCTTACCGGTTCCACATGGAGACTCTAGTCGGCTGCGCTGCGGGCCTTAGGTCCGTCCTCTGCTCCGGGACGAGGTCTTGAGTATAAAGAACCAGTCAGTCATCAAGCTGCTTGGTCTCTTCAAAGAGGTGGAGGTTTGACCGCCTGCACCATGAGGACGCTGTGGATACGGTATGGGACCATTTATCAGCGGATCTGAACTGCAGAACTTTAATCACATCAGCTGTAGATTTATGTACCTTCTCCGGAAAGATGAGTGGTCGTCAGCCCCTGAGCAGTGATCTTCATCCCCAGTGACTCCTTCAATCCTGCTGGAGCAAACACTCAGTTACCATTTGGAGATGACCCAGCTACCCTAGTGTACTCACTACTAAGTGATACAACCCGGTTCAGTGTTTCCCCCAGACAATGTCTTAGTCAAGGTGGTGGGGGGGGGGGGGGGGGTGGGTCTTCGGTGAGGGTTTCAGTTCCCAATAATACATACAACCGCCTTTTCAATTGCATTCAAAATGCTTTATGGCACGACTATTGTTTTGAACAGTATACAGTATTACCGACAAATTATTTATCTATATTTTTTGTACTTGAGGAAAGTATGTTTTCTTTCCCTACGAGTTTTGCACTTTGTTATTGCATAATTATTTTTTATATATAATTTTTCTACATTGGTAGTCAAGGCGGGGCCCTACTGTTAAGACGGCCTTAACCACACAGTGCTGGGGGAAACACTGCAGTTACTCGAGTTAAACATTAGAGTTTAGTCCCCACATGGCGATACCACCAGTTCATGGCTGCGCTCTTTGATTTTCTCGTTGATCAGATTGACCTGGAGAAAGAGCTTACCTTCCATGGATGAGGAGCTGGTTGGTCTGAACACGAGCCACCTTCGGACCTCCACCGCCGGACCCCCCAGCCGGGACCGTCTCCTCCAGGACCTCCACCGGGCCAACCGCCTGGACCTCCACCGGGCCAACCGCCTGGACCTCCGCAACGTCGCCTCATTTCTTCTGAAATGTGACACACGTTCTATTTGCACCCCGGACATTCCTCCCCGTTCATGATGCACTGGAGAAGAGTTTAGCTTTACTGGATGAGGAGCCACCGCCGCCGCCGGGCCCTCCGGGACGCTGCCGCCGCCGGGCCCTCCAGGACGACCACCGCCGCCGGGCCCTCCAGGACGACCGCCGCCGCCGCCGGGCCCTCCAGGACGACCGCCGCCGCCGCCGGGACCTCCAGGACGACCGGCGCCGCCGTGCCCTCCAGGACGACCGCCGCCACCGGGCCCTCCAGGACGACCGCCGCCGCCGGGCCCTCCAGGACGACCGCCGCCGCCGCCGGGCCCTCCAGGACGACCGCCACCGCCGGGCCCTCCAGGACGACCGCCGCCGGGCCCTCCAGGACGACCGCCGCCAGGTGGACGCCACCGCCGGGACCTCCAGGTTGGTCCCAACCACCGCCTCCAGGTCCTCCAGGTTGGACCCAACCTCCGCCTCCAGGCCCTCCGACTCCAGGACCTCCAGGTTGGCCTCCAACTCCAGGCCCGCCGTTGCCTCCAGGACCTCGGCCGTCTCCAGGCCTTCCAGGTTGGCCGCCTCCAGGCCCTTCTGAAATGTGAGACACAAGTTCCAGTTGCACACTGGAACATTTGTCCCCTTTCATCATGGATGCACTGAAGATGAGTTTAACTTTACTGGATGAGGAGCCGCCACCTGGCCCTCCATGCCGCCCCTTCCAGGTTGGACGCCTCCAGGACCTCCAGGCCACCGCCGCCTCCAGGCTGGCCTCTGCCTCCAGGCTGGCCTCTGCCTCCAGGACCTCCGCCTCAGTCCTTCTGAAAGGCGAATGACACGTTCCATTTGCACACTGCACATTTCTCCCCGTACATGATGCAGATAATCAACTCCTCCTCTGCTTTAGCTCCCACAGATCTCACTGATGCCCTACTGTGCAGTCTTGAGTGAGGTATTATTTAACCCAACAGCCAGCCACACACACCTAGCCTACATCCTGGAGCTGGTCCTAGTGGCTGAGAATGCATCTGACATTTTTCAGAACACCTCAGAGTTGCTGTGGCTGCATGTCAAAGGTTTAATTCTAAACAATTCACCAAGCCTAGAAAAAATGTGCAGCTGTGCAGTTCCGTGTCTCACCGTTCTGCATCCGTTGGGCTGCACGGCTCCCGGCCTTCCCTCCATCTGCAGCGAGCGCCTCCAGACGACCGCCATGGACCTCACGGCGAGCACCTCCAGACGACCGCCACGGACCTCCAGACGAGCACCTCCAGACCACCGCCTCCATCACCTCGACTGAAACAAGACAAAATCCATTTAAACACTGGAGATTTTTTTCTCCTCGCTCACTCAGATGTCAATAGCTTATCTTCTCCCATTCTGTGCGTTCTTGAGAAGTATAATTTCCTATAAACTCCCAAACTCAGCCACACATCTAATCTTCATAAGGACACTAGTCCTAGTGGCTGAGAACGCTTGGCTAACAAGCCAATCATAACCAATGACTGAATTCCAGTTTTATTCTGAACCGTTTGACCACGCCAAGGAGGAGTTTATAGGATGTGCAGTTCCACGGCTCACCCCTCTGTTCCTGTAGGACTGAACGGCTCCTGGCCAACATCCACCTGCAGCTCCCAGCTCCAGACCCGCTCTGTTGAAGCCTCTGGGTGTACAATCCGCTCCTGAACAAAAACAACTGTTCATGAATCATTTGGTACTCTGCAATCCTTGGAAATATTATGAAGCATGAGCTTGAATAGAAAATGTTCAAATCCTGTATAATGATTAATTGTTGTACAAATGTGTATAGTTCTATTGATTACTTTTTTTACTTCTATAAAACATTTAATGAATAGTGGGAAACTACACAAGAAAAGTAAATGAATGCGGTTTTAACGTGGTTATATTAGTAAAGCAAGTCTTACCCAAAAAGTCAATAAATGGTGACCACATTTTATCATTATTATTATTAACTATTTAGTGCTTCACTAAATTCCTATAGCAAGTGGAAACGTTACTCTCCTTCATTGGTGATGTTCATGTTCCTCGATATCTTCCAATGGACTCGTTGTGAAATCCTTCTGGATCCTCTGCGTTGAAGTGCGTTGTTCAATTTCCAAGGGGCGTGTCTAAAGGGCGCGATCTAAAATGGGTCGATGCTATGCTATTGGATAGGCCTCGACTAATCATAGCATTGGAACGGGTGATGCAGAAATACATATTCCTCAAAATCTTTGAGTAGTAGTCGTTCGTTCTTTTAGTGAGCATATACAGTCTTTAGTTCACTAACTTCCATCTTTGTTGTTGAAACACCTATACATGTTGCGTATATCCAACCTCACATTAGATAGCCTAAAGGGTTGCTATTGGTCGGTCTATTTCGTACCGGGCAGAAAACGTTATATAATGAAGGGGCGCCTGACCGCATATTTGAAGAGCAAATTATATACGAGGTCCGTCTAGTTCCGAAGCTATTGGTGAAATACGCAAAACGAATATTGAAATGTTAATTTTGGCATTTAATTTGCATCTACATTTTGCCAGCGAAGGAGTTTAGGTTTGCCAATCCGAGGTCTTACAGGCAGTAAACATGTTCATTAAAATACAAATGCAAAGTCCACAGAACATACGCGAATAAAAACCACATTGCACCACCAGCGGTCAACAGCAGCAGCAGCAAGTGTATTGAAAGTAGAAAAGTAGTAAAGAGCAGAATAGAATTGGGAGAGTGGTGTGCAAGTCAGACACCGCATCTAACCCAGGACCACCTTGCAGATCACAAGCAGCAAACCTACCAGACCAACCAAACACACATCAACAGGCCCCCAGTCAGTAGGGTCAGTCAGACAGGTTTCCACAGAAGGGCTCAGTGGGGTTATGGGTTGAGCAAAAACAGACCCCTTTCTTCCTTCCACAAGTTTCCATCCTGGATTTTTCAGACATGTGGACTGGAGTCGGACATGTTTCAAGTTATCCGTGGATTCCTGAGGGCAGTGAAGTATCTGCAGAAGGTGACGTCCAGGTCCAGCGGTCTGCCGCATTGACCACGAGATCTTTAACCGAGTGGGACCGCCTCGGTTTGTCGTAGGCCTAGAACAGTTTGTGTTCAACAGCGTGGAGGTCCTCGTTTCCATCAGAGTTGCTGCAGTTCTTCCATGCTGCTTCCACAGTGAGCAGAGGACACTTCCCAGTGTGGTGGTCGGTGCTGTAGCGGTCCGCAGCGTTAGTTAGTCAGTCGATCCCATAGATAAACCACTCAACACAAACTACCACTTCCATCAGCAAATCCACATTAACCTCCAGCGGTAAAACATGTACAATAGAGGGGCGAGAACAGACGACAAGAGGAGATGGGGAGAGTGTAACATATGCTCATGAAGGAAGTACCCTGCGTTACTCACTGCGTGGGTCCCGGTGGCGGGGGTCCACGTCGGTGGCCACGATGTCCGGATTGTTCAGCCCACGCAATCCAACGCAAAATAAACGATTAACATCCGTCACGGTGGGGGCGCTTTATGAAGAGAGGCGGGGGAGACGCAGCTGAAATCAATTAAGAACTAGTGACCTCCAGAAGAACGTGATTGGTTGTGAGCGAGAAGCTCGAGACGAGAGACGGCAAAGGCCTGCGTATTGGCTAGGGCACCGAAACGGCCAGCGCCAGCCCTGAAACAAACTATCATTGAACTTCAGCAAAACAAAAATAATGTTATTCGTCAATTATAGAATGAATACACAAATACATTTAAGATAAATGTAGTTGAAATGAAAGGTGTTTCCGGAAAAAAAAAATTGGGGTTATAATAGACAACATGTTCAGCTGGAAATCACACATTACACACGTACAATCAAAAGTGTCCAGAAGCATTCATGTATTAAACAAAGTATAACAGGTTCTAGACAAAAAATCACTCCGTATTCTCTACTGTTCAATAGTCTTACCATACCTTAGTTACTAAAAAAAACAGTACACATTATATTTACACAATGTAAGATATCTGGATCACAATACCCATTATTCATACTGTCGAGATTATTAAAATTCACAGATCTGGTGGTATTTCAAACCACACAGATAATGTTTAAGGCTAAAATGAACATATTACCTTTAAACATAAAAAAATATTCAGTGATCTTGACAGGGGTTATAATTGAAGGTGAACATTTTATTTCAAAGAGCACAGCGTCCATACAACCAGGAAACTGTTTTGTATTTCCATCTGTGTATTTCCAGACTATGGAACAATTTGAGTGGAGAGATGAAGCATTGTCCAAACATGAACCAGTTTGAAACGAAATACAAAGAAATTATTTTCGGGAGGTACAGGGATGAAGGAGGTGTTTGACATAGTGTATATGCTTATATGTATGTACATTTTTATAGATGGTGGTATTTATATAATAATGAATGTTTCATTATATATATCGAACGGGTAAAATTGTGTTAGACAGTTTGTTTTCATTTGTGATTTTCATTGCTTGTAAATATAACTTAATTCAAACTGACATACGCAAATAAAAACCACATTGCACCACCAGCGGTCAACAGCAGCAGCAGCAAGTGTATTGAAAGTAGAAAAGTAGTAAAGAGCAGAATAGAATTGGGAGAGTGTGTTTTCCCCAGAACAGACGATATTAGTATAATCAGCAAACAAAAACCAACCTCAAGGCATTGGAGACATTCCAAATATCATTTTTGTACAAGATGAACAGTTTAGGAACCAACACTGACCCCTGGGGGACGCCACTAGCAATGTCCAAACATGACGAAGAATTCAATTCAATTAAATTTTATTTTTATATCCCTTAATCACCATGACAGCCTCAAATGGCTTAACAGGCCAAATATTTATGACACCCCCCTTTACCCAAGACCCCACAAGGGCAAGAAAAAACTTTTCAAGGGCCAAAGTGAGAGTTGGCAGTCCAGGAATAGTGCGTTCCACGTCCCCTAATAAATCAACTAAGAAGCTTCCAATTTAAAGGTCTTACTTTGGGAAAATATTTGTTCTTACAGACTCCCAAATAAAACATGCATGGTGAATCTCAATACTGGGGCTTTGTGACCCTAATATTGAGATGCCCGGTCGGTCATGAAAAACATTCTGAACACCATCACACACCAAGCCTCCCTGGATCAACACAGCCTCTCTCTTTAATATCTGAACCATTAAAGATGCTCTACACGCCCAAGGGACCAAAGAAGGAGCAAGCACAATGTTTTAAGTCATTTTTTTATTTCTTAACAGCGTCATGGTTTCTCTGAAACCAGAGTTGTTGCAATACCTTTACACACAACTGAAGAGAAAAGACAGTACCATCTTCAGGAATTCAAAACGCAGTACGGTAACAGTATGTTGCTATTTCATCTAGATAACTGTTGGCACGCAGCGGAAATACCGAGAATACGAAGCCTTACATTTATGTCCTTTTAGGATTATGTTTGTGTTGATTATACCGTACAGTTTGCAGGACCGGTAACAAGGGACTCACCGGTGATGCGCTACAGCGTACTATCGTCAAAACCCAACCACATAAAGATTTACGGAACACAGACAAAAAGTTACGAAACAAACATTGCGTTTGATACTTTATCTCACCCGAAATAAAAGCCCTTTTTTTTTGCATTTAAACATCCTGCAAGCGAGTTTTGATCGAATCAAGTGTGGTTAAATAAACACAGAAAAACGCTGCAAAAGGAAACTGTGCAGCTGCTACATGATGAACCTAGTGTAGAGGTGCAGGCTTGAGGTTGGAAAGTTTCTCTTAAGTCTTTATCGCGCTGTGACTTTAGATGAATCCTTAATCTCAAATGAATGCAGTTTACATCCATGGTCGTTTGCCGTGATTGTCTAACCCATAGAGAATGCGTTTGTATATGGTTGATTGATGAAAATGTAAATTATAAAGCACAGCACAAAATCTAACTCAGACTTTTTTTTTTTCAAGCAGAAAATAAATCATTTTTTTTCCTTCTTAAGCTTTGGAAAGTAGTCAATGGTAATCTGTAATGATCTGTTTCACAGTGTGAACATTTATTTCAACCGCCACAAAGCTCACTGTATGGAAAAGTTTAAAAAGTGCATTTTGGGGTCATGAATGTCACCATGGTTCAATCGGAGAGTGGTTGATGGAGCGTTGTGATTGGATACTGTTGTGATGACTCATCTGGATTGAAGTGATCCTAAAGATGGCTGACCTTCTCTCTCTCAGACCCTAAAATGGTTACACCATTCTAAAAATCAGTTTTTTCATAAAAAATATATATATTAAAAAACATTAATGGTGCGTTCTATCTGGAATCAATTTCTTCGACTCCAATAGTTAAAATTTAGCTGCGTTAAGGCGTTTTCCTTTGTGAATATATATTTTTAAAAATACAACATAACACTGTTTTGCTAATTAATGAAAGCACCTGTAAAAAAATAAACCATACATTTAATGCTCAAAAATACAGCTCTGACTGTGGTGACATCATCGGCCATTTTGTTTACTTCACAAGCTTGTCTTCCCCAGTCACTGTTCCCACTTTGTCTCTATGGCAACCAGCCTGCCCAAGAGCTGGCCATGCCCAGCACTACCTGCCCTCAGAGCGTCTGATTGAAGGATGGGTTCAGAGAGCCGCTGCCCTCAAAGTCCAGGGGGGAGAGAGACAGCGCCTGTACTACCACCTCGTCCCTGTGGGAGGCGTCAGAGCCCACCGAGGTGGCGCTGGCGGTGGCGGTGGCGGTGGCGGTGGCGGTGGCGGTGGCGGTGGCGGTGGAGGCGGTGGTGGTGGTATTTGTGGTGGTGGCTGTGCTTGGCGCCACCTCTGGCCCCAGCGTCATTGGGGAACGATGCAGGTAGCCCTGGGCGAGGAATATGTCCTCCTCCTGGAGCTCCAGGCCCAGCTCCGGGTCCAGGTCGGGGCCCAGGTCGGGGCCCAGGTCGGGGCCGCGGTTGGCCTGCTCTCGCTGGGTGCTCAGGCTGAGGTGTGTGCCTAGCAGGACGCCGTGGGGGGTCTCCAGCTCCGTCATGCCGTTGCCACTGAACTCCTCTCCCTCGCCGTCCATCTCCTCCAGCTGCCGCACCCAAGGGGCCCGCCCCCGCCCGGGGCCTGGCGAAGATGATGACGATGACGATAGCTCGGTGGAGGCCGCGGGGGGGCGGTCCGCAGAGGGGGGGCGGGCGGCGGGCCGCTCGGGAAGCTCGTTCACGACGGGGTCCGCGCTGGTCTCCGGGACCGCCGGACTCGCGGGCGTAGGTGGGGGCGGCGGCGGCGGCGGCGGCGGCGGTGGCGGCGGCGGAGGTGGCATGCTGGGGGCGGGGGGGGTGGCGAGGCTGACCTCTCCCAGCCAGGCGTCCCTGGCGAGGGCCGTCGTCCCCTCTCCTCCGCTGCCCTCCCCCAGGTCCCCACCCCCGGCCCCCGAGCCCACCTCGCGGTCAGGGGCGGCGGTGTCGTGGTCGTCGTCGTCGTCGTCGTCAAGCTTTCGGGTTTGGTTGAAATGGTTCAGAATGTGTCGCAGTGCAAACATATTATCTACATCCTTCTGGAAGTCGTCCCAGCTGTCCGGGCCGGGGCTGAAGTGGGGCCTGCACTGGTACGCGCTCTCGTTGATGCTATACAGATCCTCCAGTCCCTGGCGGTCCACCTCTTCGTCCGTCAGGTTGGGCAGCTTAACCGACTCGTCCGTCCCATATGGGCTGTGTGCTGGTGGGGGTGAGAGGGAGGGAGAGAGGGTGAGGGCCGTGGTGGTTGTCGGACACACGCGACCGCAGAACCGTGACGGGTGATGATAAAGTCTCTGTTCACAGAGAGCATGCAGGCATGCCCACACCACCGCGCTTCTGTCACACTGGCAGCCAGCGTTAAAGGAGGACGCACGCACACACACACACACACACACACACACACACATATATATATATTTATATCTAACACACGTCACAGCAGCGTAGCTAAAGCCCCCGGGACCTGCGTTGAGCTGAAGCTGTGAGCGGTGCCAAACACATGCTGCCGTAGAGAAAGCACAAAGTAGCAGATCAAATAAATAGCGACCGTAGGAGAAAGAAAAAAGATTTGTGCGAACTCCAATAGCAGGGCAGGAATGGAAGACACTGGCTGAGCTTCACACGGGAAATATAATATTTAGGAGTCATATTAAGTCTGGGCTCTGTGGGGAATATTAATATCCAGGCGAACCCTGGAATCGCCCCGAAAATAAAAGGATGGTGGACCTCTGCAACAAAAGGAGAATGTTTGAGTAAAGTGGCGTAATACCCCAGGAAGAAAGGGACACAGAAGGACTACAAACAAAATAGATGAGTGTAAAGGAAATTGGCACACGCTAAACTTCAAAGTGCTTCGGTTTGATGTGAACTGTGTATGCCACCATCAATTCAACAAGCTATTGTGGCTCATTCTTTCATTTCCCCATCATATAAAGGCCATGACTTCCAGATCTGACACGCCATCATAAAAGTCGGTTATGTGAGTAATAAAGAAACAATAAGAAAAAAAAAGGGGACAAAAACAGAAAAACATGGAGAGCTTTGACTTGACGCAGGCTTTTGGAGACTCACAGGAAAGAGAGGCTCTGTCTCCTCTTTGACCTCTTTCGATGCTGCTGCTGCCTGGTAAGCAGGTGCCAGGAACAGAGGTCAAAGGTCAGAGGAGGGAGGGGAAGGGACAGAGAGGTCACAGCAACTCAAATGTCCAAGCTAGTACTCGCTAATGACATCATGATGGTTTGATGGCTGACTAGGGTCACAAAAAGGATGACGACGGTAGCTATAATGATGAGGGTGATGCTACCACTACCATATATGCATCTGCGGCAGGAAGCCACGATGCTAGGTGGTGATTGGGGTGATGCTACCACTACCATGTAGTGCATCGGAGGAAGGAAGCTATGATGGTAGGTGGCGATGAGGACGATGCCAACATTACCATGTAGCATGTGGCACAACAGATGAAGGACGCCATGATGCATGCATTTGCGTTGACGTGCAGTTCACGTTGGGCGGTAAAATATTGTTTCTCTAAAGGTGTTTTCATCTCCATCTGATCAAACTCAATCATGCAAGAAGCTAGTTTTGAATCTGTAGCAAAAATACAGATTTTTGACACAGATTTCAACATACAGATCATCTATTTCTGGATGATCATTCAATCCATTAAATTATTGTGAATTAACTGTGATTTTTATCCATTCAAAGAACATGACTTCACTGTAGTTTGTGTCCTCAAAGCACATCATACATTTGCACACATGAAACCACTATCAACAGACTTGTGTGTTCTTAAAGCAGCAGACGGCAGGTGAACACACGTCCAACAGAGAAGCGCAAGAGCAAGGGGTGCGAACGGAGTCATGAATCAAATCAAGAAAGAAAAGCACACCAAGACATGTCCAAAACAAAAAACACATCTTACAAAATGACCACTGATTGGTTGAGCGAAGCTCCCAGCATGCAACAGCCATATGACGGAAGCAAGGGGGCGACGGCGACAGCAGCGCTCCGATGGATGAGTGATTAGTGGACAGAGGAGGCAAATTTCGGCCCATGCAGATGTTAAAAAAAGCCCCTGAGAGGGGAGAGAGGGCGAGAGGCACAGAGAGAGAGAGAGAGAGAGAGAGAGAGAGAGAGAGAGAGAGAGAGAGAGAGAGAGAGAGAGAGAGAGAGAGAGGTGGGGGAGGGGAATAAAATGGTGGATACCTGTGTGGCTCAAAGCTTCCTCCATCTTTACCTCCTGATCGAGAGAAACAAAAAAATGAAATAAAAAAAGGAATAAAAGGCAATCGATTGTTAATGCTTTTGAATCAGAGATTTGTGGGGGGCGGGGAGGGGGGATTAAAGACATTAACAACAACAGTTCATTCACGGTGAAGATGGCTCCATGCACAGCTCCCTGGTCCTTGGGAGAGAAATGCAATTACTTTTCAAAAATAAATTTAGGGGGGAGGGGGGGGAGGGAGAAAGAGTGGGGGGGGGGGGCATGGGAGGACAAGATGCTCACGGGGACGGAGGGGAGGGGAGAGAGAGGTGGAGGGAAGGGAAAGAGAGGGATGCACGTGGAGTTCTGGATGGAGAGAGGTGGAGGAGAAAGTGTTGAGGGCTGTTGTGATTGGGTTTGGGACGGACAGAGTTCCCCAGTCGGGGGTCAGGGGGTGGGACCTCCCACTCGGAAGGCAAAAAAAAAGTGGGATCTTTTGCTATACTCAGGGTTGATCCATAACACACTTCAGGCAGAAAGCAGGATAATCTCTGCATCCACGTCTTGGACACGTTCCAACACCTCGCTAAATGTATTCCTAACAACCACGGTCGCTTCAGGGAGTTGTTCTGGCGCCCTCGAACGAGGCATTCAACAGTGAAAGCGACTCATTTCTGGGTGGTTTGTGTCAACTGGATTTGGCAAAGTGTGCGGGCGACTCCGACGCGCCAGCACTCACCAAAAGAAATGACCTCAACAAACAGAGCAACTGCCGGGAGCCACTCGGCCCCCCCAGGGAGCGCCACTCCACAGCTGCTAAATTCACACACACAGTAGCCCCTTATTCTCCCCCCACACACACGCATCCACACATGCTAGCTCACATCCACACGCGCGGCCACACAAACACACAGCATCATTGGCCTGGGTCTCCATGGCAACGTTGCCCGCTGAACCCTGAGATGGGGTTAATCGAAGTCTGTTGCAAAATAATAGTGGAATCACGAAAACTTGACGGAACAGCACTATGCAGCTAATTGCAGTACAGCCTCTGACAGCAGCTCTTAACACTAGGGGGCAGCCAGGGGACAGACTGAGGCTAGGGCCTGGAGCCTGGAGGCCTTGGGCCTGGAGCCTGGAGCAGGACTAAGCAGGACTGGGAAGGGGGGAAGTGGTGGGTCTGATGAATGAACAAATGGATGTAAAAGAATGGATGTTCCCATCTGCATCACAGACGTAGGGCTTGATGGATGGTGTGTGTGTGTGTGTGTGTGTGTGTGTGTGTGTGTGTGTGTGTGTGTGTGTGTGTGTGTGTGTGTGTGTGTGTGTGTGTGTGTGTGTGTGTGTGTGTGTGTGTGTGAGTGAGTGAGTGAGTGAGTGAGTGAGTGAGTGAGTGACTGAGAGATAGAAAGGTGGAGACCCTACACAGAGGGAGAGAGAGAGAGAGGGAAAGGAGCATGAGAGAGAGAGGAGAAAGTCAGAGAGAGAGAGAGAGAGAGAGAGAGAGAGAGAGAGAGAGAGAGAGAGAGAGAGAGAGAGAGAGAGAGAGAGAGAGAACGTGTGTGTGTGTGTGTGTGTGTGTGTGTGTGTGTGTGTGTGTGTGTGTGTGTGTGTGTGTGTGTGTGTGTGTGTGTGTGTGTGTGTGTGTGTGTGTGTGTGTGTGTGTGTGTGTGCGTGTGTGTGTGTGTGTGATCAGAACTACACAGAGTCAACACATCTCAGAGAGCCCCGGACCGTCACCTGACATTTGATGGGTGAAACAGTGGAGTGGATAAAAAAACATTTGCATTCAGCATGCAGATACAGGTACAGGTACCAATTCAGTGGAGACAGAAACAGATTAACATATGCATACAAAATATAAAAAGATATTCACGAGTTCATCAATAATATTGACGTTAAGGTCGAAGCAAAGATTAAATTGCAATGACAGATAAGGTATATCACCATTATTATCATTAGGTCTTAATTACAAATAAAGTCAAATTAAAGTCGCAATGGTTAATGTTACAAAAAGCTCTTTGCCTACAATTACCCAGACATATCTGGAGTGAATTCTATGATTGATTGTGATTTCAATAATTGTATTAATATAATAATTATAGCACATCAAATACTGATGCTCCCAAAACCCCTCCCACTCCAAGCTAACTAGCCAGCCGAGCTACGCTACAATACACTATGCTATGGATGCTCCCGTCCCACAGACCCAGAGAATGGACAGAACACTGTCATTGAGTATTTTTAAATCTGAAGGCTGAATCTTACTCATTGTGACTTGAATGAATTGTTTCTTTCCCGTACCGATAGGCCATTTCAGGACCTGAGGGTTTATGGCCGTACACAAACACACACACACACACACACACACACACACGCGCATGCCCGTATCAGTCTCTGGGTGTGGTGTCGTCATGGTTACCTGCGTCCAGGCCTTTGGACCGCGGGCTGCACTGCTTGTGGCCCTGGCAGCTCCTCATCTCCATCAGCTGGGCGTGCAGCGAGTTCAACACGTCCCGGTCCACCGAGTACACTGCGTTGGTCAGCTGTCACGCGCACGCGCACGCGCACGCACACGCACACACACACACACACACAGTCACAGTCACAGTCACGCACACGCACACACACACACACACACAGTCACAGTCACGCACACACACACACACGCACACACACACACACACACACACACACAGTCACGCACACGCACACGCACACACACACACACACACACACACACACACAGTCACAGTCACGCACACGCACACACACACACACACACACACAGTCACAGTCACGCACACACACACACACACACACACACACACAGTCACACACAGTCACAGTCACGCACACACACACACACGCACACACACACACACAGTCACGCACACACACACACACACACAAGAAGACACACATACACACACACACACACACACACACACACACACACAGTCACGCACACACACACACACACACACACACACACACACACACACACACACAGTCACGCACACAAACACAGAGACACACACACACACAGAGACACACACACACACACAAGAAGACACACACACACACACACACACACACACACACACACACACACACACACACACGCACACAAGCAGACACACAGTCACGCACAGACACACACAAACACACACACAGTCAGGCACAGACACACAGAAACGCGAGACACACACACACAGGCCCGAGACAAACAGAAACAATACAAATACACATGGTTATTATTTGAGAGGGGGGGTTACGGTTTGGCAATAGACATATAACGTCAATAGAAGCTGAGGGCGACACCCCGGCGTTGCATCGTTTGACCCTGTCACGTTTAGACCCTCCATTCACTTGTGTGGATCGGACAAACAATTACTGAAGTTACTCTATATGTACTGTAAGAAGATGCTTCTGTACAGACCCACGGTGTTGACGGACCACGAGGAGACTGACCTGGTACGGGTCGTTGTTCATGTCAAAGTATTCCAAGAAACCGGTGGCGAATTCACAGAAGAGGGTGTTGTGGGTCTCGTTGATGGTCCTGATGCACCAGTACGTGTTGTTGTTGGCGCTGGTGCACGCACAGAAGCCTCCCACTGGGAAGAAACCAACAGAATCCAGGTCAAACACGGATCTACAAAGAGCTATAGGTGAGAAATGTAACATGTAGAGCTAATGTGCAGAGCGTGTTCAAATTCACATGGATGTAGAGACGTAATCATAGATTAGGCAATTATGGAGAAATGATCTAGGTGTGATGGAGGAATTGCACCTCGCAATCACGGCCTCCATTTTGGAAGCATCGGAGCATTGTAATGTTAGTTAGTATCTTGTAAGTAATGTTTTTTTTTCCGCATTTTTTTAGCAATTCATCATGAATTAATTTGTCATTGTTGGGAGAATATTTGTCTTTGAAACTACCGTTATGTTTCTAATGTAGGTCGTTACAAGATTTCGCCATTAGGAGCCGCCATAAACAAGGGAATTGTTCATCTCCGAACTGGCCAAAGGAATGTTCTGAAAACGCGTTTGGGGATATAAGTCCCACACCAAACCTCTCACAGTCAAAACCTTTATATCCACAGGTTCACAGTAGCGTTTTGAACACATGCTTCGCGTTGTGCCGGCAAAATGCACATTTCTTGGACCCCTGCATAACTGCTTGCAGTTCTAGTTTTTAATTGGTCCTCATAATAAAGCCTAATTTCGGGTGATTGAGTGAGTGAGTGAATGCGTGAGTGAGCATATATATATAAATGTATGGGTGTGGTCCTGTAGAGCTGTGGTGATGAACCGTCCAACAGGACACTGCAGTGACGTACGGTTCCA
>NC_082404.1:5825383-5856736 GCF_031168955.1 Gadus macrocephalus | reverse complement strand
GGTGATCACGTGTGTCCACCGTCCAATTTGTGTGTGTGTATGCATGTGTGTGTGTGTGTGGGGGTGTGTGTGTGCATATGTGTGTGCATGTGTGTGTGTGTGCATGTGTGTGTGCATGCTTGTGTGTGTGCCCGTGTGTTTGCGTGCATGTCTTCGAGTGTGCGCGTGTGTGTGTGTGCTTCTGTGTGTGTGCCCGTGTGTTTGCGTGCATGTCTTCGAGTGTGCGCGTGTGTGTGTGTGCTTCTGTGTGTGTGGTCGGCGTGTACATTTGAGTGTGAGTGTGTGTGTGTGTGTGTGTGTGTGTGTGTGTGTGTGTGTGTGTGTGTGTGTGTGTGTGTGTGTGTGTGTGCGTGCGTGTGTGTGAGTGCGTGTGTGCATGTTTGTGTATGAAAGCGTTCTGATATATGCATGAAACAGGAGGACACCGTCTCACCTTTCCCTTTCTGGAGACAAGCATATCAGCCCGGGTGAAAGACAGAGAGGAGAAGAACAAAGCACAGGAGATAAAGTGAGCAGAGGAGAGCAGAATAGTGTGTGTGAGTGTGGCTGGAAGTACAGGGGAGACGCAGTATGCGAAGGGCCGGGATTGAAAAATACGATCGGATTACATTGCTATCTTTTTCCGAAATCTTTTCTGAAACGCAACATTCTCTATTGCGTCTCAGATAACCGTTATATAAACCAGTGTTTATTACTTGTGAAACATCAATTTCTTCTTGGCATTCAAAATAAAATGAAACGGCCCATTCCCATCACATCATATACCATAAATGATTTCCACACATTTCTCCCACTTTCCCAACGTTGGTCCTTTTCCTGACCACATATTCTAATCGAGCTGCATGTTGGCGATGGTAAGCCTTTGAGAAGGAGTTTATACTACGAGTGGCACTGCAATACAAACAAGATACATACTGTTTAGATGGGAAACATCTCCCCTAATGGCTAGTTGGTGTCAGGGTCAGAGCTGCTGCTCGTATCGTCAGGGCTTTTATTACAGTATCAAGAGCGAGAGGAGACAGTCTTTGGCGTAACGTGGCGATGAATTTGTTTGACTTGGGAGACAGATGTGCTGACAGGGTACAGTCAGAAAGACAATGTGCTGAAGGGTTTACGACACGTTCTGTAGCACAACATGGCACCGAGGGCCAGGTCGCAAGCCCAACACTGACTGGATCCAAACTGCCGTCGTAAAAAAGCGCTCCCAGACAAACACAACGTGGGCATTCTAAACACAGGACTAACTCCAGAGGGCCGTGGAAATGGCAGAATAAAGACTTTCCTGGATGCACTCAATTTGCGGAGTGGAAGTCCAGAACCAAACGTGGCACACAGCCTCGCCTGGCGTGACTACTCCCACGATCCACGCAGCGATATTAACAAACCTGAGAGCCAGCTACCTGGGTGGTGTTTGATCCTATTCTGAGTGCGGTGGATAACCGCCTTGAGATGTCAGCCCCCGATACCGCTTTGAACGAGGGCTCACCCTGAAAGCAGTGGTATTAACTGTAGCGCAATAAAGTTAAGAATAAGAGAGCAAGGCGCTGTTATTGGAAATTGCCGGGAAATTGCAGCGCGTTTCGCTCCCAGTATCACACCCACGGTGCCATATGAACCTGGTGCTCCTTCGGAGGAGACCTGAGAGTTTGGCCTCCTCCTTGTCGACGTTGCACAACGCCGTCCCGTGTGAACTGGCGAGCCTTCCCCTGGAACCTTCGCGCAGCACAGCACAATCGTCCGACCACAGTTGCTGAAACCCGAGACAAGGACAACTCGGCCGCTTGGACCCGACACAAATGTTGACTGTAGATCAACAGGAAATCAATGGGCTTCAACTTACAAGTTCCAGCGACCAACCCGGCGCTGATATAAACTCCAGGGCCGGGGACTTGAAACAATAGCGGCTTCCTTAGAGCACTGTGTCGGGCCGTCACAGCTGCCACGCTCTGAATGTGTCGTGGGCTCACGATGGTAACCGACACTGTGTGTGTAGCTTAGACGTGTGTGCGGTGTCAGCGAGGCCACATGCTCAGGCCGACGTTCGCGGAGTCCAGATCGTGGAGGGGGCAGGCGGAAGGCCCTGGCCCCCGGGGAGCCATCTGGAAAACAGGCGGGAATGACGATTATTGCGAGCTAAAAATACTGCGAATAAGGGCCCGCGGACGCGGCGCTAATCCCGGACAATGCGGGCGGCTTTGTGCCGTTGTTTAATGTTCTGCGGAGACTGGAGACATCGTGTTCCAGTCACTGGCGTAACGTTGTTTTGTCCCCGGGTAGATAGTATTGCCCCCACCTCGCCACCGCCCCGCCCCGCCTCCCTGGGGGCTGTAGTGCGTCTATAGTCCACGGGGAGGGCATGTGACCTCTAGCCTGGCCCCCGGAGCAGCGAGCGGGATCCCGGGGATTAGCAGGGGCTGTGACGCTGTGGTAGGGGAGAGCCTGGCAAATCCCCTGGTTGGTAAAGAGCCTCCCTCCAGCCGGCGGGAGTGCAGCGGAGGGATCGGCTGTGCGCTCTGCGCTGAACCAGAGGTATCTCCGAGAGAACACAACAGCAGGACATAGGGGACTGCACCGAGTCAATGCTTTACCGCTAATCGCTCGCGCACATTTGCTACTTTGACGTAATCTGGGAGCTATATAGGGCCGACGGCACTGCGCCCGATTCAGGGAATCGTTAAGTGCATTGTGGGTATTTGGCATTGAAACACGACTCGGGATCTCATAAAATCTCCATTTGTTTTGTTTGGTTAGAGTGGAAGTATAATTGATTGCCAGATTAAAGAATTTTCATATATAGTCCCCAAATGCGGCACCCTTCTTTATAAAAAGAATAATTTAGAGCTTCTGAGAAACGTTGCAGCATTACATTTATGGCCGCGGTGCCCTTTCCTTCACCGCTGTCTCTGGAGCCGATTCTCATTACCCAAAAGCTTTTCTGCCAATGGCTTTGTGTTTGTTTCTTCTAGCCTGATGGGGGGGCAATATATATGAAAGTGCTGTAATCTGTTCAAACACAGCCAAGCTGGGTTTGTCCAGACCTCAGTCTCTATCTCTTTCTCTCTCTCTCTCACTCTCTCTCTGGTTTTTCCAGACCTCCCCCTCCCTCTCCCCCTCCCCCCCTCCCTTTCCCTCTCCCTCTCCCTCTCTCTCTCTCTCTCTCTCTCTCTCTGGTTTTTCCAGACCTCCCCCTCTCTCCCTCTCCCTCTCCCCCCTCTCTCTCTCTCTCTCTCTCTCTCTCACACACACACACACACACACACACACACACACACACACACACACACAAACACACACACACACACACACACAGTCACAGAAGAAGGTCACCGCGGTCCTCGGAATCTGTCATTGTTTATTATCGAAGGGCCTTAATATCCGTGCTGACGGTGTGTAAGTGATGAAGTGGCACACGGGGAGTTCAAAGTGGCCAGAAGTGACCACATAATTAGTCACAGGAAGGGAACCCTCGCCTTCAACCCACTAAGACCGTGTTGCCAGCACCAAGGAGCAGAACATTAAACCCAAGGTAACAGACCCATCCTGGTTAGTGCCTCTTTCTGAGCCATTGCTTTCTGCTCCATTTCACCTTGTGTTCTTCTAAAGCCTCCAT
This sequence comes from Gadus macrocephalus, assembly GCF_031168955.1. Classification (NCBI taxonomy): domain Eukaryota; kingdom Metazoa; phylum Chordata; class Actinopteri; order Gadiformes; family Gadidae; genus Gadus; species Gadus macrocephalus. Next base: position 5,853,126 of record NC_082404.1, on the reverse strand, counting down.
TATCGGCTTCCCATCACATTATAACCGGGGTCTGCTTCAGGGCACTTACCGGGGATGGGTCCTCTCGACAATGGTTAGAGGGTCATACATAGCTTTAGATACAACAGACACTCTGCCCCAACATTACAGATATCTCATCATCCTCCTCCTCCTCATCATCATGATAACTTTGTTGTTTAGTTATACGGTTTTAACAAGCCCTACACTTGTAGGGCTTGTGGACTCAGGTCTTTCATATTTTACACTGCTTTTAACAAGACTATTTTGTTGTCTTGTACTTGTACCTTAACTGCACTGTAACCATGCCAAAAGAGTTCCTAAATGAACAATGAACAATCAACTTATTGTGATTGGATTACATCCCAACGCCAAATCAAAGCATTACTCAATCCAAACAGTGTTTGGATTAGAAAGAGCAAGCAAGATCAAAAGGCAAACCATTCCTCAATTGCCACAATTCACCTTCTACCGGGGAAGTGCGAGGGCTAGGCTTACAACCAAAGTGGCTTCGAAGAGCCAATGTTTCGAGGCAGAAGCAATAATTCATCCTCCAGGGGGGGCAGCAAACCAGGCACCCACCAGGAGACCTAATGCAAAACATATTACAGTCTCAGAGCCCCACGCAGACCAATATAAGCTGCGCCTTTTGATGCCAATCATGAAAAAAACCAAAAACAATGATCCTTAAGACTTCCCAGCGACTTCTGAAAACCCAACATCAATCAATTGACCGAAAGGCCCTGGGGGGCTTTGCGCTGTGGGCCATACAGTTATTTGTCCATATTTTCTCATTACGCCGACGGATATAAACTGTAATCTCTACGAACAAAAGACACACACAGACTGTCTGGACAGAGTCGTGCCCGACCCTCCGTCCCCTCTCTGTGTTTGCTCTACAACACATACCTTTCATTATTGGCAGGTTGGCCCGGGCCATTCGTTCCGGCTAAGGAGAGGTTATCAGACGCTGGTCCCAGGTATGGGACGCTGTGTGAGCCCAGCCCCGAGGTCTCAGCTCTGCACACTACAAAGCAAAGGTCTTGTCGCAAGAGGAAAGAGACTTTCTCCAAGACTGTTGTTACATGTGTATGGGAACAGATCGGACAGGCCTGCAGATAGGAGGGTAATGTGCAACCCTCCTACAATATGAACGGGAATGGCCTGTTGATACTGATGTTAACCAATGAATCCAATAGAGATGGGTGCACGGTAGAAATAACCACGTACGATTAGATCAAAGAACACTCCAAAAAATTTAACCGTTGCAATTTATATAGTGTATATTTAAGACATGTCTTGTCTTAAATATTGCTGTCATTTTTTCTTGCAGCTCCGTTTTCACAAGAAATAGTTAACATCCACGTATCACATCACGCATTCTTGATTTGACCAGTCATAGGTCGACACCTATCGACGTGTGTTCATCCTCACACCTCATCACAGGTTGTGGATGTCACGGTAGAGACGCTCACACCTTCCCTCTAAACCCTCGCATAGTCTTATCCTCCCAGTCATCTGGTGCACTCTGCAGTGTGCATACGCCAAAGTCAAGAGGTCTGAGGGAGAGAGAGACGGAGAGTGACACACACAACCACACAGATAAACAGTAGAGGAGTGTGTGCGTACATGCCTGTGTGTGTGTGTGTGTGTGTGTGTGTGTGTGTGTGTGTGTGTGTGTGTGTGTGTGCGCGTATGTGTGTGTGTGTGTGTTGAGAGGGGGGGCCGAGGGAGGGTGGGAGGGGAGGTTGCCTGGCTGTGGACTCACTAGTAGGCCTCATAAAAATCACTGTAATTCATCTTCTCCGATCTCCCCCTCTCCTTCCCTGTCCTTCAAGACCTCCCCTCCCCCCACCCCAAACCAATCCCAGGGGGGGGGGGGGGGAGCCCAGCTGGTTGCTTCATTGGGATAACTCACTAAATCACTAAATCACTTATTAATCTTCACTGCAGCCGAGCTGGGTGAGACACCTTAAACCCAAAGGTGCCTGAATTTAAATCAAGTGTGCATTTAAATCAGGCCAAATCTGAAGGGGATTTAGGCTTTGCAGGGACTTGTCAGTTGATGGCGACGTTGAATGGCTGGATCATCTGTTTTCACCGGCACCTTCAGGGTTTAGAAGTCCACCTTAATGCTAGCTTCAGGAGACCACCAGAGAGTTCTTGGGGGAGGTATGATGAGAACAATCAGAGCTTGGGGGAGATATGAGAGGACCAATCAGCACTTGGGGGAGGTGTGATAGGACCAATCAGAGGTTGGGGGAGTTATGATAGGACAATCAGCCCTCTGGGGCAGTAAGGCAGGGCCCATATTCGGAAATCAATTGCTGCCCGGCAAGGCCAGACCGAAGTTTTCAAGGCAAGACTGAAGTTGGCCAGTCCAAAGTTTTTAAGGCCAGACCAAAGGGCTCAAGGCCAGAACGAGGTTCTCATGTCCAGACTGTTCTGAAGTCTGCAAATGCAAACATGAATATCAGTATGGTCTCCAGAGGTTACCATAATGCCTCCTATGTGTTATACATATAATGCCTAACATAAATGTGAACTGAGAATAGCAGTACAACTTTATTTTTTTATGTTCTTGGGATGTAATAAATAAACCCCTTTTCCCAGGACAATTTCAACATGAAGCCCGGAAAAAAATGATAAGTATGTTTAATTAAAAGGCACAAAACAGGCCAAGTCCATTTGAATGTAGTGATGTAGTGACCCCCTATTGCATTTGGCAGCTCACTACTGTAATAAAATCATTTTCTAAATGATTTTCCGATGCTGTAGGTGGCTGGGAGAATAGTTAATAGCTCAGTCTCCGTCTCTAGATTATGCAACCACATAATTTTTAGATCGCTCCTAATTCTCAGGATGTGTTTTATAAAGGGTCAAGACTACTAACCATTCACAAGTTTGTTTCAGAGAAAAAGAAAGAAAGAAAGAAAGAAAGAAAGAAAGAAAGAAAGAAAGAAAGAAAGAAAGAAAGAAAGAAAGAAAGAAAGAAAGAAAGAAAGAAAGAAAGAAAGAAAGAGAGAGAGAGAGAGAGAGAGAGAGAGAGAGAGAGAGAGAGAGAGAGACTTCTTCTCAATATTTCATGGCCAAGCCAGAGTGAGGGGGTGGCAGGGGGGGATCATTATCAAAGTGTTTTAATTCAGGTATTTGCAGTAAGCCCATTCATACAGCATGTTTACGCTAAACTCTTAACAACTCCTACAAGAGGCCTCTCTGAGCAGAAGCCCCTCGCCGTCCAAGATAAACACCACTAAGTCGTAAAAATCCCCCTGAAAAGTAAAGGCATGCCATCTCACGTGTGTTCACGCGCCGTGGTGCGTATACACCATATGTCTGCATTCACCTGCTAAGAAAACAGTATTTACCGCCTCACAAGGAGTCAAGCTGTCACCTCCATGATCGTTTTCATGGCCGTCCTTAACCAGCCAGCGTCCAACTTCCTCTCCCTACGTCTTCTTTCAAAACAGTGTACACAAGTGCCCGGCCGCACAGACAAAAGGTAGATTTAGCGTGTCTAGCTCGTCGCCAGCGCGGGCAGGTTGAAGTGTGTGTTTATGCACGCGTGTGTGTGTGTATGGAGTGTGCTATGGAGTGGCCAGCCCGGCCCTGTCTCCTAAAAGCATCAACAAGCCTGCGCTCCCACATGATAGGCTCTGCTGCTGGCGCTGCCCAACGGTGAATCCCTTTACCGACGTTAAGGCCAGCCCGTCAACATGGCAGTGCCAACGCACATGCTCCAAGCACGCAGGCACATTTACACGCACGCACACATTCACACATGCACACACATGCACACGCACACACACACACACACACACAAACACAGGGCTCTTCATAGGCCCGGTTGCATGCGCTGCTGGTGTTTTTCCTCGGTTTTCTATGTGTGTACTAGAATTATAATTCTTGCAATAACCTTTATGTAAACTGGAGGTACAGCCACATTATGCAATACTAAGCACTACAATACCATTCCTCCTGCTATCCCTGTGAACTCTGTACCTCCTTCCTCCTCCCGATTCATTTTTATTTGGAAGTTGTATGTGGAAACTTCTTGAGAGTGAGAGAGAGAAGAAAAAGGCAGCCGTGCTCCTGCAGTAAATTAAAACACACTGCATGCAGTTTGTGGTCAGCGGGTTACTAGAACCTCCAGGGACAGTAGAACACATGTGGGCCACACAGGGGGACGGAACACACACACACACAAACAGACACACACACACACACACACACATACAATGGCGAGGATCGTTAATAAAGCCTGGGTCGTGTTTGCGCCGTTGCAGCCCACACATTCAAACAAGGTTTGATGGGGACGATGAGAACACCATCAAGGTTCACCATTGAGGGACGTTTGTCACACATCAGGTGCCTGTGTGTGTGTGTTCCTGCATGTGTGCATGTGAGTGTGTGTGTGTGTGTGTCTGTGTGTGTCTCTGTGTGTGTTTGTGTGTCTGTGTGTGTGTCTATGCGTGTGTGTGCGTTTTTGTGCACATTGCGAGAGGTAGGTGCATCTCGGCAATGTGGTCTTGATTGCCTGCATCGCCGAACAGTCCCTAGCGTCCCCCCCCCCCCCCCCCCCCCTTTCCCCCCCGATTCCTCCAATAAGAAGCAGACCTGAAGCCAACCATCAGTTGTGGTGAAAACGGCTTAGAGCCAATTTCGCTCGCAGACCTCAGAACTCGTTGTGAAGTCCCCAGAGGGGGGCTCCTGGGGAAGGAATGAAATCCTGTTGCCGTGGCGACCTCCTTGTCCCTTACCCTGTGCCCGTCCGTGATGCCGGAAGGAACGAGAGGGGGAATTACGCCGCGAGATTGAGGGTTTGCGACGAGCAAAGGGTGTGACGATAGGAGAAGAGCGAGAGCGAGAGGGGGAATTGCCGCACACTTAGCTAAATTGACTGTGTCACATCTCTCAATGCCTGCTATTCTAGAAGGCAAGAAAAGAGCGCCAGTCCAGGTGCTGCTTCGGTTCCTCCTGAGCTTCCTTCCCCTAAACACACACACACGTCACACAAACACACACACAAACAGACACACACGCAAAAGCAGACACATACGCAGACACCAACACCCACAAACGCACAAACAGGCGCATGCCCATACACACACACACAGGCACACACACACACACACACACACACACACACACACACACACACACACACACACACACACACACACACACACACACACACACACACACACACACACACACACACACACACACACACACACACACACACACGCATTCCTCTGGGGGGAATGGAGAGGGGCATCTAGGCCTGAATAGCGGTGTTCAACACCTTGGGAGCACCTCTCCACGTCTCCCAACCTCGTCTTTCAGCTGGGGCACTTGGCTTTTTTTCATCCCCACTTTTTTCTTTTCGCAAAGTCACGATACATTTGCCTCAGCGGCTGATTAATGTGCTCAGAAAGGGTGAACCTACGGCTACGGGTGTATGACGTCGGGAAGAATGATTTATTTAGACGGTGAGGAACGTGGTCGGGGATGGACTTAATCCAGAGGGCTGTTTCCTTTTCTTCAGGTTTTTTCGACAGTCCGAGACGCGGTCCTGAATTAGCGCTTACCTGGGGGCCGGGGGCCACTTCCCGTTTGAATTCTGCACAGTTGCTCTGATCTGTCAGGCAGAAAGCTAACCAGAGGCCACTTCAAAAGGCTGGGGCCGGGCCAGGACGCTACCGCCTTCATGTGAGCCAGAGCTAAAAGGCCTCTTTATATGAAAATTGGTTTCATTAAGATGATTGGAGTCCTTTGAGGGGCAGCTGACCCCCCCCCCGCCGCCGTCCACCCTGTCCACCTCCTGCTCTGCATGGAGACAAGCAGAAGTGTCTACACCTTCGTATTAAACTGAACTACAAGACCCCTTTCTCCTGCTCTTGTTCAATCTGAAAGAATATTTATCGGTTTAACATAAAAAAATAAATGGGGACAGGAACGGGGGTTGGAGGAGAAAGTCTTGAGAGAAAGTTTTGCCTTTGTCGGGCGGAGTGGAGAAAATGGAGGCCGCTTTGGCAGTTAGGTCGACAAAAAGACCCTGTTCTGGCGTGCATAGTGACCCCTGGTACTGAAAGCATGAATTATGCGCTACAATTCATCCTGAGAGGTGTTTTACGGTGTAGCTTGTAAAGTTATTTACAAGCCAGACTTTGGAAAGTGGAAAATGCTCCATTTAGGTTTGCCTCATGTGAATGAAAGTGCAGTATACAGAGACGTTGCAACAAATATATAATCTAAAATAAACACTGTAATACTGTTTCAAAGAATCCGGTTCAAGTATTAATTGATATGTGTTACTTGACATGTAGGGAGTATAGAATGTGTCCGTCCAAATACCTACTACATTTATGAGAAGAACTGAACAATTGAATCTATGAACCAAAAAATGCACATAGCAATAGCTTGGCCTGTACCATTACATCTCCAGGATGTCTACTGTAAGTCTTGATATATATATATATATACACATACACATGTGTGTCTCGTTGTTTACCCATATATATCCTCTGATAAGTTACATAAAAGACAGTGTAATCAATTATCTATTCAAACAAGATCAAAGTCAAAGACAGATTCAAATACTTGAGAAAGGAAAAAAATAGGAAAAAAAGAACTGCTATCAAAAAAACCGTCCTTCACACCCATGAAGTCGGCCTGCGTGGTTCGAATGCCTTCCAGCTGTAACCTGGCTGCAATAACAGCCACCCAGGGCCTCACCAGGCCACCGATACAGCAGCATGGAAATGATTAGACGCTCTACAAGAGGACGGTACGAGGAGGGGAGTTCAGATGCAGAGAGACGCTTCTCTCCTGGCAGAGGACCTGCTGCGTCAACCCTCCTCCCAGGTACTGGGAGGGAGGCTGTGGGCGAGGGGCGAGGGGCGAGGGGCGAGGGGCGAGGGGCGAGGGGCGAGGTGGGGGCGGCGGTGGAGGAAACTCAATCCGGGCCAATCGACTTGCCTTATCTGGGCGGGGGATCAGACCCTGAGAAGCCGGGGGTAATGTCTTTCCCTGGCCCCCCGTGATATGAAACGTGGCGTGGAGGTGGCGCTCTGCGCTCTACCATGCCCCCACTATGAATGGACAGGGGGGGGGGGGGCGAAGCGACTCCCACACTGGAGGTAGGAAACACCCGGGGTCCAGTACCACACCTAGCAGCGATCACGGGCCACCTTTGACCGGTGTCGCTTTCGGAGATCTCTGACCGCTTGAGTGCGGCTCAGAGAACTACAGTCCCATCGGGGGTGGGGGGGGGGGGGGTTGGACTCCACAGCAGCGGGACTTTTAGATTAAGCGGGTTTCCGTTCGCCTAACCTCTAAATCACCACTCCCGGGGTTTCCAGGATGAGATGGACTTTCAAGTCGTCCATCTGCGGGTCTCCATGGACGCGTTTAGCGGGCCTGGGGGAGGGGTTGGGGAGACGGAGGGCTATACGAGTTTGGCTCGTGTTACCTGTGCTCTGCCGGGGCTGACCCGAGAGAGACCTGTAGATTAGAGGGCCATCTGGGACCTGGAACCCGAGTCCGGGAGACGGAACAGCAGCAGGACTCGAGCCGCCGACCGCCGCTCGGGCTCACCGGCTGACCGAGCCACCGCATGCGGGAAAAACGAAGGAAAAGGATTCCTTCCTTTGAAAGATCGGCGAGTTGATCGCATTAAACGGTTGTACATGAAATATGCGATATGAGATTGTCCAATTTTTTGTTCACAATTCATTGAAGTCAGTCAAGCTTGCACATGAAGCGAATTTGCATTTGTGAATTTGATATCTCTTCCACGGAGGAACTAGAAAAACCCTCACAGACGGTGTTCCTTCAACTGTTTTATCACTTAGTCAGAAGTTGTATAGTTTACTTTCTGTTATCTTTATGGTGACACATAATTATAGACAAGTTGAATGTTTTCAAGGATACTAATATGGGGAAGAAGATATATAGATAAAACCATCAAACCGTTGGAGGGTAGCTTTTACTTAAGTTTTGTTTTGCTTAGAATTGTAACGCCAGGAGACACTTACTCTCAAACCTAACTGTACACCCACGGGATGAAGAAACATCTCCAAATATCCTCTTTGTCCCTGTGAGGGACCGGCGTGGTCGCCCCACGTATCTGGGATACGGCCAACTGGGAATTTCGAGTGTGGGCAAAAATGAGGGCAATGGACTGAGGACTAAGAAAAAGTGTTTTAATGTCTCCAAAACATTCACAAAAAATAGAGCAACGTTTCAAATGAAAAGGAAATGACTCCATCCGTCAGCAAACATAAACTCAGGTAACATAGCCTAGCCTAGCCTAGCCTAGCCTAGCCTAGCCTAACCTAACCTAACCTAACCTAACCTAACCTAACCTAACCTAACCTAACCTAACCTAACCTAACCTAACCTAACCTAACCTAACCTAACCTAACCATACGTCTCTCGTACTGGCCTCACGTCAAGCCAGCACCACCTTCCGCCCCAAACACCAAATGAAAAAGCCCTTAAATAGGGAAATGGCAATTGGACCAATCACGGCCGTATGGGCCAGACCATTAGTTGGGGGAACATTATTTACCTAAAGCTAACAATCCAACATAACTGAACAGAAAGTACATTGTGTGAATACTAAATAAACATGATACTCAATAAACAATCACCAAATACATATATACCCACACCCTGTGCAGAACCTAAAGATATTTACAAAACAGCTGTTTCTATCAACACCCCCCTGGGCTATTCCCTGATACTCTGATCCTAAGCTCCCTTAGCATACTGCCCCCTACCGGGACGGAAGACCAATTTTACACCAGCCCAATATAATATATACACACACAATATAATAATAATAATAATAATTCCTCTAATGCGGGACAGTGAGAAGGGGGAGGATTTCACGTTCTCACAGTCCCTTTTTAATTAAGTGGAATAATAAGTAAGTGAAAAGCAAATGTTTAGAACTTGTGATCTTAAAAAGTTGTAAACTTTTTGAGGACATTCATCCAACAGATGATTCAGATACCCTTTCAACGTAGATCGTCCCTTTCCTTCATTAACTCACCCAAGAGGTCACCTCTTGATCGCGACACCAAATAAAAACCCTAACGATTCACGAAAACTATCAGGGTGGAGGAAGAATTGTATCCATAATAATCTGTGTTCAATCATAATAAAAATCGAAATCACAACAACCAGCGATGGGCTGAACAATCCAAACTATGAAAAATGGGACAGCTCAGGTCCCTCGGTCCAGATGTGGACAGCGTGCTGCACAACTGTGTGGCCTTCGCCCGTTTCTATTAGTAACCATGAGATGGAGTGCTTCTGTGGGGTACTTCACGATGTGACGATGCCCCCTTTGAACGCCCAACCTGGTTTGGTAATCGTTAGCCTTGTTTACGTCATGGCAGAGCGTTGTTTCCATTTGTTCAACTCGATCAACAAGCCCGCCAAAATGCGCATTGGCTTTTTCCAGCAATGCTTCCTCCGGCAATTTGCGCCGGGATTTGAACCACAATTGGAGTGCGGCTCTGCGTTGCTGCTCATCACATTTTGCCCAATAGTTGTGGGGGTCACTTCCAGAAGACAGTGGGTCTGATTCACCGCGCTGGTTTGGTGGCTTTCATGTACAATCGTGTTGCACACAGCGACCACCCCGGGGCAGGCGACGCCGTCTGCTTTACATCCGAAAGGACCAGAAATGACATGCCGAGCCACCCGCAGTACCCTTCCACGTACACAAACACACACACACACACACACACACTCTCACACACACACACACACACACACACACACACACACACACACACACACACACACACACGGAGATGGAGACACAAACAGTTCAGTCTTTAACAATGCCCTTTTCACTCATGGACAGTTCTAACGTTTCCACATCAGAAAGCCTCCCCTTTTCTGCATGGAACGTCAAACTCAACGGCGGCATTTCTTAAAAGATCACATGGGTTTTGAAACGTCCCTTCTCTGCCTTTGCGGTCAATACCTCCGATATGAAAGCAGAAAGGAGCGATTACCCGTATTGGACCCGATGGGGTAGAACTACGCTGAAAACATGAAAGACTTTAGACGCTCCGTCATACTTTCCGTTTATTCCATCACACATGTGACCACATGACAATTTCTCTTATTAAATAATGTTTGCATTAGCAATTCAAAAACAATGGGGGGTTGGAAAGACAGAACGAGAGAGAGCGGGAGCAAGAGAGGGAGAGGGAGAGGGAGAGGGAGAGGGAGAGGGAGAGAGAGAGAGAGAGAGAGAGAGAGAGAGAGAGAGAGAGCGACTGCCTCTCAATCTTTCATGGCCAAGCCATAGTGAGGGGGGTGGGTTGGTTTTCGTCAGATCTCTGCCCACCCATCTGTAACCCACTAACGGCAGACAATTGACTTACAACAGCCACAGACTTGTCTCCAAGCAGTCACAAGTAATTGGCTCCTCTCGGTGCTCCAGAAAGTCCTCAGTCCCCCCCCCCTAATGACAGACCCGTGCTTCGCAAGACCAGCACCGTCATCCCCCGTCACCCCCCCCCGTCTCTGAAACTCGCTCACTCCAAAAAGAAAATCCAAGTGAACTCATGAGATCGGCATAGCATCTGCCTTTAGGACCCCTCTTCTCCGGGTCATCAATCAAACACCCTTAGTGCACACTGCGGCTAGTGCTGCTGCTGCTGCTGCTGCTGTTGCCGGGGGAGACATCGTTCTCCTGCCACATCTCCAGGGCGGGAGCTCGAAGACGCCCACGTCGCCTTCCGCACTCGATGACATAACGGAGCGCCAGGCCGTGGAATGAGCGTCGACGCACGCTCCGAGGCATTCTGAAGAAGCCCGCCTCGGAAGAGGTCCCATCTACTTAGCGATGGGATCGCACAGTGCTCCTCGCCGATGTGGGGGTAATTACACACAGCTGTGTGATACTCACACGTATTTTTATGAACCTTTGAGCCTTGATGATGGCAATGGGACAGCGTTTTGGTTTGGAGGATAACTATTAACTTTTAAAAGCCAAAAATGTAAATAGTTTGTTCAACCTAAAATGTATGAGCAATGTATCTTCACCCCCGGAACAGTTCACTACCTCGGATCATCGCTGTGGAGCCAGGACAAGTCATCATCTCTGCCGTGTCCCAATATTATGACAATGAAAACCCCACGATAGTCCCAACATCATGCACAATTTGTATCTACACGCATTGCACAACCGCCCACAACAAGTCGCAGATATAACCATCCATCACCAAGTTCGCAAGTTTGTTTCACCCGACGGAAAACAAAAACCCATGTGCGCACATTTTTTGTGAAACCACACTCAGAAAAGTGTCCAAAACGAATCGCAATCCCACCGGGGCCATAAACTCAGAAACAGAAAAACAAAAAAACTCTCCTCATATCAAAACCTTCCGTCCTTTCCCGCCGTACCTCAGGGACATCGGGCCTACATGCTGGAGGCTGGCGCCAGGAAGAGCCATCTCCACGCTGCTCCTCCAGAGCACCAACCCAGGGGCGTTACCTCCAGCTACAGCCGGGTCCCTCCACCACCATGTTGCTCTGCCATCCCAGAACCAACCCGCTGACCACGGGCCTCACCAGCTGAGGTTAGGACTGGAACCCCACACCGGTCTGGGGGGGTGAGGCGCTTCCCGCGAACAAACCATATTGACGTTAAAAGGGTTTGAATATTGTTTGGACACGGCAAAGTGCACAAACCCGCAGGGGATTATGGGTAATGGATTGGCCTGCAATTAGACCATTGTGTTTCACCGGGCGCAACGGTCAACAAAACAAACCACACTGACGCACACAGACACACGCACACACACACACACACAAAAACATATAAAAGGTCAATTTCTGCAAAATCGTGTTATTCAAAACAAAATAAATGCGCTGTGGTCACTCTTAAGTGGGGCTCTACGATATAAACCACCAGAGAATCATCCAGTACATATTGTTGCACACACGAAAGCCTGCTGAATATCACAACCAATAAATCCATGTCCATATGCGTCTTCAAACATGTCATCTTCGGCTAATCATATGTGACCACCCAAGAGCCAAAACCCATCAAAACCGTAGACCAGAAGGCCCGAAGGGGGGTGCGGAAATTCCTGGCGGTGTACTTTTCTTTCCAGATCCAAATAATCTCCACGGCGGTGCCTTCGACATTCCTGGTGCGAGACGTGGACGTGCGTCCGTCCCGGACATGCACAGGGGTCGTTGCCCGGGGTTTCAGGCAGGGCTTGTCGATTGTTGCGGGTCGGACTCCCGGGCCGGGGGCACCCATTGATTTACGACGGTCAAAATCGGTAGTGCAAGCAACAAGCATACCAGTCCTGTCAGGAGATTAAGGGGGGCACATGGGCCCCTTCCATAGGACCTAAATCTCAGAGAAACCCTTGCCAAACCTCCCTGCAACGATCCTCCCTAAGTTAGTGTCTGAACGCATGATTGATGGTGGGGGGGGAAGTGACATGGAGAAAGCCAGTATTGTACAAAGAAACAAGACCTACATCTCCCCTACGTCCACAAGACATTCCTCCCTGTGGTTTGCTATCTGCTGTTGCTCATTATTTGTCTGTGAATAGAAAATAAGTAATAAAAGACGAATGCCTTCCCGTGAACCATATTTCCATTAACATCGTGGATAGTTCTCGAATAACAGCGTATTAAACTAACTAGAATCGGAATAAAAATTGGATTTGTCTAATTGATAAGCTCTGATGGAAATGAAAACAACATTATGTTTCCAATGTGTCCTCCACTGCAGAAGGGACGCATTACTTGCCAAAACCCTTATGCAATGTCTGAATCCAAATGGTGGTCCTTTTACCAGGTGGCATGGTTTGAATGGGCCCCGTGATGCAGGTCTGCATGCATGTCCATCTCCTTACAGCGGGGGCCCCCCTGCCGCTTTATTAGGGGGACACATGCGGTGGTCTTGTTCTGCTCCCTTTATGAAACCATCCCACTCCTCTTCTTTTTACCGGGGCCCATGGAGCTAAGCCTTTCAAGGTGGGGGCCAGCCTCTCCATATACCCAGGAGAGAGGGTACCTCTCGGGAGCAAAGACATGCTTTCAGATTCCAGGAGATAAAAGGAGAGGGGAAGGAGATGTCCAACCGCCAACGTCAGATCTGCTAACAAACTGTACTGGGAGGGCAGAGGGGGGGCAACTTGAGGCACTTAAGAAATACCAGTGTAAACCTTACAGAGTTTAGAAGAAGTTGAATAAGGTAGTGTTAAAACTAAAAGAAAAAGTTGTTTTACACTCCAAATACCTTATTGGTTGCTACGGCCATAAAGATGAAAGCTAAAATGCAGGCAAAGAAGGGCTGGTTTTAATGCTATTTGAGAATAATTTGTTACGCCGTTTGGCCTAATGGAGAAATTCATCAGTTTTAGTACATTGCGGACCATATCACCAAGACTAGCATGCAGAGCAAGGTTTTCTACATAGAACATTTCCCTCTGTACACTTTCCATAATATCAGAACCAGTTGTACGCCAAGAGGCCCACTCATTATCCTCTTAAGAGGATAAGTTACGGTGGTCAGTAAAAGTATGCAAATTGTAAACACAGACGGAAAATTGAAGTAGACCCCAAACACCATTGCTTGCTTGGAGATAAATCTAAGAAATAACAGTGAAATAAAGACTAATATAAGTACACACAAACACACTTGGGAGAGACAAACACACACTTGGACGAACACACACACTGACACTTGGGACAGACACACACACACACACACACACACACACACACACACACACACACACACACACACACACACACACACACACACACACACACACACACACACACACACACACACACACACACACTTTTTGCTTTAGACGTCTTTGACATTGCCATTGTCTTTGACGTTGCTCTTCCTGCCTATGATAGTAACTTGTCATCACCTTGGTCTGGTGAGGCTCTGAGGAGGATTCAACTGGAACAGTCCCATCCAAATGTGAAGTGCAAGCGACGGTATGAATGACGACCTGTAATAAAGCCCAGCTGCCTTACAGAACAAAACACTGCAGTGACCGGAGCGCGAGGCCACCGTCGCACCACAATTGGTGATTCTTCTCAAACTATTTGCCGAACCCTTGTGTCTCTCCCATTGCACCGCAGCGGAACAACAGAGTCAGGCCCATTCACAGAGGGGGGAGTCCCTGAACCGCCGGGACGGTACTGGACAGGCCCGTCCTGTCTGGACTCTTCAGACCTTGCAACAACAACAACAAGAGTCAGGTTCATTCCACAGATAAATACGAAATTGAACACGCCCGTACCACAATCATTTCCACCCACCAACATGACCAACACCACCACCATGACCAACACCACCACCTCCACCACCATGACTGACACCACCACCTCCACCACCATGACCAACACCACCACCTCCACCACCATGACCAACACCACCACCTCCACCACCATGACCGACACCACCACCTCCACCACCATGACCAACACCACCATCCTCCACCACCATGACCGACACCACCACCTCCACCACTATGACCAACACCACCACCTCCACCACCATGACCAACACCACCACCTCCACCACCATGACTGACACCACCACCTCCACCACCATGACCAACACCACCACCTCCACCACCATGACTGACACCACCACCTCCACCACCATGACCAACACCACCACCTCCACCACCATGACTGACACCACCACCTCCACCACCATGACCAACACCACCATCCTCCACCACTATAACCAACACCACCATCCTCCACCACTATAACCAACACCACCACCTCCACCACCATGACCAACACCACCATCCTCCACCACCATGACCGACACCACCACCTCCACCACTATGACTGACACCACCACCTCCACCACCATGACCAACACCACCACCTCCACCACCATGACTGACACCACCACCTCCACCACCATGACCAACACCACCACCTCCACCACCATGACCAACACCACCACCTCCACCACTATAACCAACACCACCACCTCCACCACTATAACCAACACCACCACCTCCACCACCATGACTGACACCACCACCTCCACCACCATGACCAACACCACCACCTCCACCACCATGACCGACACCACCACCTCCACCACCATGACCACCATGACCGACAAGACTACAATGACCACCATGACCAACACAACCACCACGACCTCCACCACCATGACCACCAACACCACCATGACCACCAACACCACCACCTCCACGACCGACACCACTACCTCTACCACCACCAGAACCATGACCACCACCACCACCACCATCATGACTGACACCACCACCACTACCATGACCGACACCACTACCACCAACAGCGCCATGACCACCACCACCACCGCAACCAGGACCGCCACCAGCACAACGACCAGCACCTCCACAACCACCACCACCCCCATTACTGACACCCCCACCTCCCAACCCGACTGATGGTTCATCCAGGCTGAGCCTCAGCCGTCCCGTCCATAATTGGTGTGTAAGAGAGAACAGGCGTCGGCCCTGAAAGTGCTTTGAAGTGTTTATCTTCCTGTAACCGTGGGACCCACGGGAGGCTGCTAGTAAAAAAGAAAAGGAAAGAGCGTGGGCAGGCCGGTGGTCGGGGGCCGACACACACACACGGAGAGAGAGGGGGATAGGGGAAGATTGATAGGGCGTCTCCGAGAGTGACAGGCAGATGGATCGCATGGGAGAAAGTCGTGGAGAACCAAGAGAGAAAGAGAGCCGGTTCAACTTTTCAAGGACACTTCAGAGGTGATTTCAGAAACGTCGGCGCTGATCAAAGCTGTCAAAGTGGAGATTTCCTGCCCAGGAGAGTCCTGAGAGTTGGCTGCAGTGGCCGCTCAACACGGGTGATTCTTGTTGGTTTTTCAGAGAATAGGCTGCTATTGATGGGTGGGAGGGGTCATCACACCCTTGACGGTAGAAGTATGGGGCCGTGCTCGAAGCCGCCCTTGTTTAAACAGCTATGTAATCACCGTGAAATGAATATCAGCTCTTACACGGTGATGAATATACTCATCGACTGGAAACATGACCGTATCCAAACTGAATGTGATGAAGTGAGCCCTTACATGCTATTTAAAGCCCTCTTAAACACAGGTGTTGTAAACAAAAAACGAATTCCAGAACAGTTAGGCCATAATGGTTTTTGACTCGATGTAAGAATGAAACGACCCCATCACCGTAAATGCACCATGTACGGGTGTTAGTGAACATTGTCCTGTTTTAGTGGTGAATTGTTTTCTTTTTCTTTCATTTTTCAACTGAACAAATGACACTACCAACCACCACAGATTCAGTTCAGTTCACTGGACTAAAAAACAAAAGGTCAGTCCTGTGTGACTCAACACAAATCCTGCATCTACTGTGGAACTCACAAGAACACAACACTGCCTCGACCTCATTCATAAGGGTGGATGAGCGTCACGCATCTTAACAAATCAAGACAACAATCCCACAGATGGGGAGAGGCGTGCAAAGAGGAAAGGGGGCCAGCCCACACAAAACACTGCACGTCAATACGTATTTAAACAAAAATACATTCAAGAAACCTCAACCCCCACTTTGTCTGCTCCCTGGACCTGTGAGCCATCCCTGACTCATCTGGTTTCACAGTGTGTTAGCCAAAACATCTTTCTCTCTCTCTCTCTCTCTGTCTCCCTCACTTTCTCCCGCTCTCCCTGTGCACCCCCCCCCCCCCCCGCCACACCTCTTTTTTAACTGTCACTCCCGCGCAAACATCCTCCTCATCCCTTTCTCCCTTCCACTCCGTGTTCCTCTGCTTCTACATCTGCTATTCCTCCAGATGTTACCCGGTGTCACACACACTCTCTCTCAACCACGCAGATACGCACACACACACACACACACACACACACACACACACACACACACACACACACACACACACACACACACACACACACACACACACACACACACACACACACACACACACACACACACACACACACACACACACACACACACACACACACACACACACACACACACACACACACACACAGACAGACACCATTAATCCTCAAGTCTCAGACCAGCGTCTCCCTCGCTCCAATCCATCTTGGCTCATTCCCTCCTCCTCCTCCGCGCGGGGGAAACAGGTATCTGGATACGAGGGCCGGCCGGTGACACCTTGTTTTCAAAAGGAAATGACTCATACATTAAAGCTGCTCCCCGGCAGACTGTGAAGGCTGTTGACATATGTGCAACCAGTGCATGTGTCACACACACACACACACACACACACACACACACACAGACACAGACACAGACACAGACACACACACACACACACACACACACACACACACACACACACACACACACACACACACACACACACACAATGACCTAGACCTGCACAAGGAAAACACAAGCAAACACACTGAAACCTCAGCGACCACACACACACACACACACACCCCCTGACGGGCACTATGAACACACAAACACTCCCTGAACATACACAGACACGCTGAGCACAAACAAACTGAACACACACACACATGGACCTAGACGTGCACAATGAGCACACACACACACACACTCCCTGAAGCCGCACACACACACACACACACACACACACACACACACACACACACACACACACACACACACACACACACACACACACACACACACACACACACACACACACACACACACACACACACACACATGGCTGATTGGTGTTGCTGGTGGAAGAGGCCACACAGAGCAGGCTGCAGGATCAATCACAGATAATCACCCAGTTGACAGCTAGCAGAAAGGAAAAGAGAGCGATGATAGGGACCTGGTTAGGCAATACCCAAGGTATCCTATTTAACCTGCCGATCACATGGCATGTCAGACTATCAGACACCCTTATGTTCTTCAGCTAGGTCCTTCAAGGATTGTTTGATCTACAATGAAAGACTGAACGCAAGGGTAAAGAGTGTGCAGTATGTTTAACCAACCATATCTATTTTTGTAACGTAAACAACATTAAACAACGACAAAATCTGTATGACCTGCAGAATATTTCGAGGCGCACCAATAGTCACATACCACGTATGCAGGAGGACGTATAAATTGTGGGTCTAGTTATGCCGGCGTCCCAGACAGACAGCGGGAGGAGGCCAAGGGCACGAGGGCAGATAGAGATACTGGTGTGATTACAGGCTGCGCTTAACAGGAGGACAAAGGCTAAGGGAAAAAAATAAACCGCTTTGACATTCCTCCTACCGAGACTTTACGACCATGGGATTCTGTGTTTGTGTGCTCCCAGGCACTGTCTTGGCTTCAAACCGACAGGAAAGAAGAACGAATGTGAAGTGTTTCCACTTGAAAAAAGCGAGTCGACGACACTAGCATGACTGCGAGGAGATTTTCTTTCTGATATATCGACTGCACTATTTGTTGTTGTTTTTAGAGAGAGAGAGAGAGAGAGAAAAAAAAAACTGGCGGTCAGGAAGAAAGAAAAAGGGTCCAGGAGATGAAGTCCAGAAAGCGTTCACACGAAGTGAATAAAAACAAAGTCTGATGGTGAGTTATAAGAAATCCAACGTCCTGGAACACTTCCACCGTCCAGAGAAAAAGGGTTTTATTGACACAAACCAGGCATGACATGACTGCGCTCTTCTAAGATTTCCTCCTCACGCACAGTAGAGTTTATGTTGGGCGGGGGGGCGGGGAGTAAGTAAACGATAAAAATCTATTGTTGAGTAGCCGCCATGCTAACTCCCAGATAAGCGACACGCGAAGCTGGTTTCAGTCTGGTGGAGAAGGGATCCCTGCCTATGAGGGCCCATTCAGCGGGGCCAGGCACACTGTCCCAACCTGTACGCACGCGAAGCCGTTGAGCGTACACTCAGGGTACCAAAAAAAAAAAACACTAGACTCGACTCATCACCAACTATTTTAATCCCAGGGACGTGAGTGGCCCAACGTCCCAACCCCGGCAGCATCGCTCGCGCTCGAGCAGAAAGCTTTGGCCGTCGTCTCCGGTTAGCAACGGCTATTGTTTGATGTTTACTATGGTGGTGGCGGAGCTGGCGTCGAGACCGGCGGTCGGGGGGGAGATGACAACGGTGTGTTCCCGACCGAAACCGCAGCGTTGCCGCGGCTCTGATGCGCAGCCACGGCCCCTCACAGTAGATTAGGATGGCGTGCACCGAGTGACCGATTGCCCACCTGACCCCCCGAGGGCCGGCCGGGCTCTCTGTTGCCCCGGAGGAGAAGCTCTGTCACCCAACACGGTGGCCTTAGCGGTCTCTATGCTCAACACAGTGTACTACTGGTGCTCATTAAAACGCATTCTAATTGGAGTGTCCAGGCCTCGTAGCCATCTCACGGCCTCCAGCCCTCTCATTTCCTCGTCGCCTTTCACAGCTTACACAGTTTAATTGTAACGTGTGGTTTGTAGGAACCTAGTGAGAAAGTATTGCTGCTTCATATTTTGTTTTAATTATTCTGGCTACGTTGCTTTGTGTCTTTTGTGCACCAGCCTCACCACGAAATGTCCTTGTGTGTGCAAAACAACTCAGCAAAATGTACTAACTCCGATTCAGTTTCTGATCCTAAGAGACAAATAGTTTTGAGTAGAGATAATTTTTCATTCAGGGTTACCTGCGGCAAAAACAAAAGGCGATTCGGAGGAGAAATTAATGTAGGAATGAAGGAAATATATCTTCTCTGAATCAAAGGAAAGACCTTTCCAAGTCCATTTGCGAGTCTGTTCATTTGTGAACCTAGATGATATTTTCAAACAAAGTACACAAAAACACATTAGTTGAGTTGTGTATTACTTCCGAATTGT
The DNA here is from genome assembly GCF_031168955.1 of Gadus macrocephalus. NCBI lineage: Eukaryota > Metazoa > Chordata > Actinopteri > Gadiformes > Gadidae > Gadus > Gadus macrocephalus. Next base: position 5,833,260 of record NC_082404.1, on the reverse strand, counting down.
TTCCAGCACATCGTTCCTCAGCAGTTGGGAGTGTTGAAGGTAGCCTACACACGCACGGCAATGAAAACGAATAGGGCTATAAAGCTTATTCAATTACGGCCTTAAAACAAGGGACACGTGAAAAGAGGAAATTACCGCTTGCAAGAGGAGACGCTAGTAAGTTAACTGCAGGCATCTCCTGATCTTATCTCTCTCACACACACACACACACACGTCGCTCTGCCGCAGTCACAACTTCTTAAACCTCCCAGCCTAAACACACATGTGTACACACACACACACACACACACACACACACACACACACACACCCACACACCAACACACACAAGTCGCAGTTGCAGCGTCTTAAGCCTCCAAGCCTAAACACACATGCATCTACACACACTCACACACACTTGCACACACACAAACTCACACACACACACACACACACACACATACACAAAACTCTGTCTCCTTCGAGTCACTGCCAAGTGTCCAGGCCTCAGCGAGTCTCATCGATCACAAGAGTTTCCATCTGGAAAATACAATAAAGACATGTTTTATTTCTAAATATAAAACAAAACACAAGGTGCTAAGGAGGTTCCTTAGCACCACTGTGCTGTTTTTGTTCATGTCTTTGGCAGCTTTGTGCATACAGTAGTGTAGTTGTGTTTAAAAGGCTTCTTACAGCGACGGAGCATTGGCCGTACACACCTCTCCGAGCGCCCCGAACTAATTAAACCCCTCCACAGGCCCCTGGGTTGTTGTCTGAGCACAGTGTGAGAAGGACAGCGTACGGGACTTTTAGTTATTTATACAAACCTAAAACACGCATAAACACAAGGAACATCAAGCCTCACGCTGAGAAGGTCCATTCACAATGTGTGAAGGGATTGAAGACATACAAATATCACTTGGAAAGCCCCAGTCGTTTTTCACCCCAGACTGGTCGAGGGGAGGGATGGAGGCCGGTCGCTATACAGAAGGGGATTTGAGTCTGGAGTTCGGAAATTCGGCTTTATGAGCGATCCCGCGGGCCCTGAGGTGGCGTGGCACACTGGCTTATTTTAGCCCGACGACCTTTGAACCTGAGCCCTGCTGCGTCATAAATCAAAAATCCAAGTGCCCATTGAACTGTACATCAGAAAAACAAACAGGTCGGCAGCCATGGTGTGCGACAAGGTGCGCGTTTGTTTACGTTAACGGTACCGGGTCAACGGCCTCCGAGAGGGGGCCGCCATTTGTCTTTTTATGTGCTTTAGCGTCACAGGACACACACACACACACACAGACACACAAAAGAACACTGACACAAACACACACACACGAACACTGACGCACACACACACACACACACACACACACACACACACACACACACACACACAAAAGAACACTGACCCACACACACACACACACACACACACACACACACACACACACACACACACACACACACACACACACACACTGACACAAACACACACACACACACACACACATGAACACTGACACACACACACACACACACACACAAATACTGACACAGACACACACACAAATACTGACACATACACACACATGAACACTGACACACACACATGAAAACTGACACACACACACAAACACACACACACACACACACACAATGTATCCATCTGGAGCCCCTCAACAAGCTAATGTAAACACACTAATCATGCCTGTACCTCACACCATTACAAAAAACTGGGGGGGAATAAACTTTTATTCCAAGTACTTGGACAGATCGAGACAAGAAGCGAGCCTCTTAAAGGAACCTGTATTTTGCTTGCGGGCCCCACGGCGTCCAGCTGTGTCCGTCTCCATCGGCCTGTCTAGCCCTTTTTAGGAGCACCTTCCCCCCCCAGGGCAGACAACAGCGCTGGGCTGTGTCCCCGGGCCGGCTCCAGAGACCCCGGGCCCCGTCCAGAGGACAGACAGAGCACTAAAGGAGCAGGAAGAAAACAGTAAAGGTCCAGGGCTAGCACAGCGACTCTGTCCTGGAGGGCAGCTGTCTCTACTCCCTCGACGAAACCCGCCTGGCCCCGCTGATAAAACGCCACAAAACACAACACAAACGACCACAAACAACAAACGACACCATCCTGGGACCATTGGACGTAGATCATTAACGTTTTATTGTCCCGCTGGTGAGGGGTGCCCCGGAGAAGGTGGGACAGCGAGTGAAGGGTTGTCAGGAGGAAGTGGAGGGGTTTGACCTGAGACACAGCAGTGTCACTGATTGTCATTCACCGCGTTGTAAAAGCGTCGCAAAAGGTAATGAATTTAGGTGGACGGCAAATACATGACCACACCACAAGTTTCGTAAATTTTGCCGATCATTTATGAGTGTAAGGAAACATATCAGCTCCATAACGACAACAATTATACCATTATCTTTACTCAGGAGCAATCAGGGACTTGAGTTTAGACCATCTCACGCAAAAGCATAGCGATTCATCTTGAATCGACAGTTCAACAATGACTTTATGAGGCCTTGAAAGGAAGCATAGCACGTCTCACCTGTGTGCCATCACCACAGGACAGAGCTCTTGATTCACTGCTGAACGGCCCATCACAGAGCGAGCCTAACAGTGGTGGTTATCATCCAGCTACTTTGATGATGGGCCACTGTGTTACCACCTCCATGGTAATGACCAATACACCACCATGAACCCCTGACCTCCAGCGAGCTCCTTGGTCAAAGTTAACGGAACGACCGACAATGCTATTTTTTCTAGTACAAACTACGTTTATTATTATTATTATTAGTGTACGAAATAAAACCAATTCTCCCTTTATTGCATTATCAAATTTAATACTTTGTAAAAAAAAAAAAAAAAAGGGTTAGGAAAGAAAAATACGTTTAATGTAGAAATGTGACTAATATGAGTAATATGGGACTAGTAATATGCTGCACGATGTGCTGTTTGATACATGGGTCGGACTATAAAATAGAAAGGTTTGCCTGTAACAACTTGGCACCTGCTCATTCAAGGGCAACAGGACAATTATCTACAAAGTAAAAGTAGTACAATCGTCGAGTGTAGAATATTTCAATATTCATTCATCAATATTTATTATGTCATAAATTATAATTTGACAATATAAATTCTGTGCGCGGGCCAACCGAAACAGGCGGTTATTATTAACACACGATGGTGACCGGCTGCCCGCTCCATTGTTTCTTCAGGTGTTACCAGCTTGTAATTTAATGAAAACCTTCTACATGTGTCCGCTCCCTCGCCATATAAAGTCATAAATCCATTATTCAAAATATTTTCATATCTCACTGCTGCAGGCTCTTAAACAGCCTGCAGCAGTGACGGTATATCGTAATATCTTATTATTATATAATATGGGAAACCTATGAGAAGAAACTGTGGAAAGATGTGTTAAACTGTGTTAAACTGACACCTCATCGCTCTAAACATGGTGAACACTATGGATGATCAGGTGTCATGTGACACGGTACGTTATTAATCCACCCGCAGAAGAGGAACTAAAACTCAAACCCAACGCCCCTCAGTACCACTGCTATATATACCAGTGTGAATACAAACCAGCCCTCCACACACACGTGCACACACACTTGGAAGGACAATCACACATAAACACACACACATTGACAGACACACACATTCAAACACACACTTGGACAGATACAGACATTCCGACGGACACACACCCCACATAAACACGCACACTCGGACGGGTATGCACACTTAGACGGACACACACAAACACACACACACTTGGATGGATAAACACACTTGGACTGCGACGGACACAAAGCCCCTTGGATGCACAAACATACAAACACAGATTTGGACCAAACACACATACTTGGGACACACAAACTTGGAGGGACTCACACATACACTTCGATGGACGCACACACACAAACACACTTGGGAGAGTCGGGCACACACATACAGACACTTGGGAAAGACACACACAAACTTCAACGGACACACGCATACACCTTGACGGACACACACACACACAAGCACGCAGACACACACACACACACACACACACACACACACACACACACACACACACACAGCGGAGGTGGTGTTTGTACAGATCCGTGCCGCGGCTCCTCCCTACAGCTCCGGACCCCGCCCTGGGGGTCTCGTCTCCCGGCGGTCCGCTAGGTAAACAGCAGCGGGACGGACGGCGTTCCGGACGCACCGCACCCTGACCACGCACGGAAAACACACACACGCTCCCCAAGGTGTGCGCAAACACACAGACACACACAGACACACACAGACACACACACCCACCGAGGGCTGGCTCTCGGCCGGGGCCGGGGACGGCCTGCTCCCCCACCCGGTCCCGTCCCCGGTACGACTTCCTCCAGTTATGAAGCCTCGTAAACACAGCGATACCAACAGGGCTTCAGCCTAGCCGGGAAGGCTGGGAGTGATGAGATAAAACACACACACACACACACACACACACACACACACACACACACACACACACACACACACACACACACACACACACACACACACACACACACACACACACACACACACACACACACACACACACACACACACACGAGTACGCACTCTGACTTCAGGTCGGCAGACGTGATTAAAATGTTAATGTTGTGCAGATGCTGATTTTATTACATTGTCACTCATGTTTATTACGATTACGTTATCATTTATTTATTATAATCATTAACTATAGGCATGTGTTAATCTCCCCTCTGGGATGAGAAACGTGGATACTATCTATCTATCCGTCCACCTAGGAATCCCTCCACGGCGTTCAACAGCAAACGCAGGAGAGGAACACGAAGTGACAACAAACACAAGAGAAACACGTCTCTGATGTCCACACAATCTGCCTAAGATAAAGGTTCTCTCTCACCACCACTGCCACCCGCCACCGCCACCGCCACCACAACCACAACCACCACCCAGCCACCCACTTCAATCCTTCCCTCTCCCTTTACTTTCTTGGCCAACAGGTCGGTCCATCTGTTATCCAGCTGGTGCAGAGGGGAGGGGTGAGGGAGGGAGGGGAGGGGTGAGGGAGGGGAGGGGAGGGGTGAGGGAGGGGAGGGGGGGTGGAGGGAGGGGAGGGGAGGGGAGGGGAGGGCTGGGCTGGGTTTGCTGCTGGAGCAAAGGGAGGGAGGGTGGGGGGAGAATAGCTCTATGGTGGTGAGGAGAAAGGAGAGGGAGCACAGGGAGGAGGAGAAGGTGGGCGTGGGGGGGGGGAGGGTTCGTCTGTTTCTAACTTTCTCCCATGCAGCGTTGGGAGTGACTCCCTGTAGGGCCTCGGGTCCCAGTCCTTGATAGCCCCTAAATGTCGTAGCGATAGAGAGACAGACAGGCAGACAGACAGACAGACGGACAGGACACCTATGTTTGTACGGTGGGAGCCTTGTGTGTCAACCTTTATCAGATTAGAGAACAAGGAAACCTGAATCTGAACGCCGTGGGTCGCCTTCGAGAGCTCGGTTTAAGATGGAATAAAAGGGAGCAAAAAGAAACACGATGAGGAGTGACTTTGAGGGACGACAGGCAGGAATGCGCTTTTGAAGGGCCCACCAAACCACCGTGAAACCCAAACGGCGCTGACACACACAGACCCGACGCACCGGTGTCACCAGCAGATTCAAACAAGGTGACCGGCGGTGGTTTTACGCGGCCGGTGAGATTACCTGGCAGCGTTTGTGCTGATCATACGATACGGTACGCTGCACCCATCCCCACAGGGGGAAGGCTGGGGTGGGCACCCACGCACAGCACGATCAAACAGCCTCACAGGGACACGCACCCCGCATCACATTCCAAGAGGGCTGGATCACAGCTCAGCGTGAGCACCAAAGAAATGAAGTAAAAAGACCGGGATGAAACATCTGATGTTAAATATGAGCGATGGTGAAATAATAGAAAATAGGGAATGGCGGCATGATGCACCAGAGAGATGGAGGGCCCTCCGTGAGAGTTCCTTCTGTTTCCTCCCTCACTGAGTTGTTCGACCAAAAAGTTGGGTCCAATTCATGGTAGTCGTCGGCACAAAATCAGACATTAGACTAATGTCTAAAGTCTGATGGCCGTCGAGTTGAGATCTGGTTAACACTGGCCAGTGCAGAAGTAAGCTTATTAATAAAATGATCATTAATAAATCGATGAGTTAATTTGTCTGAATATCTCTGGATCGAAACAGAGGCCAAACTCCGCCCTTTGCAGATGTTGGTTTCCAGGCCAGGCTTTGTGCCGTCTCCCTGGATAAGTTCTGCTACTGCTATACCCCTAGTAGGTCCGGTGGATCCCAGATTAAAGCTACAGCCGATGGCTCAGGTATCATTCCTCCTGCAGGACTAGCCCTCACCGTGAGGAGCAATGGCAAAGTGCAACAGATACCATTGAGCTGTATACTCTCGCACAGTGCATGTCTCCACTCCCAATCTCACATCCCCATCAGTCACCTTTCTCTCTCCCTCGCTTTTCCCTTTCTGTCTCCGACTTCTTTTGACAGAGGGTCAGGGGCAGGCCGACCCGAGAGGGGGGGGGGGGGGGGGGGGGGGGGAGGCTCGATGTGTTGTGTAACTTTACACAAGCCCTTGTGCTCTTCCACTAGTGATGTGGAGACTCACCGCCCACTGTTGGTTTTAACCTGGTGTTAATTCATTTCTCATTCTCTCTCTCTCTCGCTCTCACTCTCTCTCTCTCTCTCTCTCCTGCTGTCAAACATAATTTACAGGCGTTTGCAAAAGCGAACTAGGCAAGAATGTGCTTTCATGTCGGTCATCAACGCCGCACAGAGCAGGAATGAAAACGGAGATGCCACGGAGAGGTGTAGCGCACATGGCCTCGTCATGTCGGACCAATCTGTTGATCTCTCTCTCTCGCGCGCTGCAGCGCGCGCCCAACGTTCACACGACCTCAGTGTTAGAATCACAATTACAAACCGACACCCCCAAGAGCCAGCCCGGCGGTTTCCACTGCAGAAACAGTTCAGAGACAACATTGCCAACCGCAGGCCGACAGCTTGATAATCACACCAGATGATCAGAGGGTGGAAAGACGCATCAGAGGGCAACCGACCTCAAAGAGCCGTCCCACTTGATTCTCAAACTACTCAATATTAAGAAGAGGATAAATATGGTATTACTCTGATTGTGTTTGAAGGGCACGGGCCCTTGAAACACTCGGACAGAAGAGGGCCCTTCAGCCCTTCAGCAGCTCAAAACACATGCTACAGGTTCCCGTGGCTCCGAGGTGTTCCCATAAGATAAAATCTTTCATTCCCTCCCTGCTGTCAGAACCATTTAACGATTGCCATGAAACATGCGGCGCAAGAATGCACCTTTACGACACTATGAGCGCACGTTGGCCAAAGAAGCGGCGTGGAATCATAGTTATTCTTATCTTACGCATTATTTATGTGTAGGGTTCCCCGTTAGGTGCTTTATGTAGAAAAAGCTATAAAAAGAGATAACTTATCATTTAGAATGCTGTGATCTCATCACTCTCAACGTTAACAGATACATCTCATTGGAAAGAATTTCCCAAAAATGGGCAAAAAAAACCTAAAAAAACATTCTTCAGAACAAATGGCTCACTCTGCTTGCATGTGATACACAGCAATATAACTTAAGTATACACTTGTCCGAGGAGGAACTATTTTCATTTGACCCAGCGACATGAGGCACACCCAGGCCTGCACAGCCATGGCAACCCTACTTGACCTTTGACCCCAGCTTGTGCTACACCTACACTGTCAGCAAGTCACAACTGGAGTACTGAACCCCCCCCCCCCCCCCACCCCCTCCCCCCAACCCTCTCCCACCAGTGACCCTAGCATCACTTAAGGACAGGTAACAGCAGACAGACCGTGGTA
>NC_082404.1:5778887-5825283 GCF_031168955.1 Gadus macrocephalus | reverse complement strand
GGCTGTGTGAAAAGCGATGAAGAGCCCGATCCCAATCCAAACAGGCTCCATCAGGAGGCTCTTGGTTCCGAGCCCGTGAGACACTAATAAAGCCTTGAACACACACACACACACACTCGCTGATTTCCGGAGGTCATCGGTACACAGATTAAACATTGGGTGTACTTTTATTAAAACACGCTATTTTACGACTCTCTCTAGTAGAACAGAATTGGATGGAATACAAAAAAGATATATAGAACACACGCGCACACACACACACACACACACACACCCACCACACTCACACTAACACACACATGCACACACGTGCACACACACATCCACACAGACACACACATGAACCGCGTAGCTTCTTATGAGCCTGAGAACCATAATTTGGCGACAGCGAGGACCAATCACATTACACTGACCTCATCTCCACCCACAACCAGTGACTGGTCCCCCCGTCCCCCCCACCTTCCATTCATACACCCCCGCCCCCCCCCCCTCCCCCCTTCCTCCTCCACCTCCCGTCCATCGGGGGAGAAAGCCCTAAGTCTTCCTTCATTCAATAAGATGCCTGTCCATACCGGCTAAGGTTTCCATGTGTCTCTCCAAACACAAGAGCGTCCACCATTAGAGGATGCCTCCTCCTCATCCATTCTCGGCTGCTGGACATGAGCAAACAGCTCTCTTTCACCGCCCAGGGCAACCCCCCTTTTCACTTCTAACTGACAAACGTTTGACATCCGCAAACAGCCGAGAGGAGCTCAACAGTCGTAGACCCAACATCTCCCGAAGAATCGTGGAAAGGGAGCTGAAAGTCTTGGGGGGTTTTCTTCTTCTTTCTTTTCTGTGGTTACACAATGCAACATAACTTCCTGGTGCTTTGGGGCTTCAACACGTTTCCCCCCGTGAGACGCTGAGGGGAGAAAGAGCCCGCTGTCCCGGTACAGACTGATCTATGGATCTCCGCTCCGCTGCGGAGCCTGTGTTTACACAGACCTAAAGAGCTAAACCATGGCTAAACCCAAGGCTTTGCTTAGTATTTACATATGGTAATAATCTTTCCCATAAAAATGGTTGATGGGCTTTGATGTGGCGTAGTGAAAGTCTTTTTTTTGTCCAAATGAATATATTTATAGCTTTAGCATTTACAATTTTCTCGTAACTTTTCATGTTTTGTTTAAATGCACAGAAACCATCTTGAAACTCCTGCCAAGTTTGCATCCAATCTTTTCTTTTCCCCATTGAAGGTTTGAAATACATTGTTATTGTTTATTTTCCCTGCAGATCAGAACCATAAAGTAGCAAGTGGATAATTACGCTGCGCTAATTAACGAAACAGCAAAAAGGTTTAAGTTTTTTTTGTGTTTCTTAACTCGGTTGCGGCCTCCTGCTCAGTTCAAAGCATCATTTGTCTTTCAATTACATGTGTCACACACACAGCAAAGCGATGGGAAAGTTCAGCACTCAATTGCGGGAGTTTGCTTGGACAGATTGGACAAATATTTCCTTTGTGCTCTCTCTCTCTCTCTCTCTCTCTCTCTCTCTCTCTCTCTCTCTCTCTCTCTCTCTCTCTCTGTCTGTCTGTCTTTCGGCACGGCATTAACAGAACAGGTCAGGCTGATCTGTCGGAGTGAAAGCGGCCGTCCCACCAGCTGCATCCATGTTCCCCCTTCGCTGCCGTACTTAGTGGTAGAGAGTCCATTTTCCCATTTAAACTAAATAGGATTGCGATAAGATTTAGGATTAATCTTCTTTGGCCGTAGAGTACTGAAACAAACGAGGAAGGAACCTGCCTGGGACACGTATCCATCTTGGATCAACATCCTAACGATACTCAGTTGATTGGCGTGCTCCATTAATCGACGACCAATCTCCAGGGTGTTACAGTGCGACAGAGTATCACCGTTCTGTGACCAAAAGAAAAATCTCTATCCAAAGCCCTGAGCGAAGGAGCAGAACCTCCCTGGGTCCCATCTCAGTTCCACACCATATGGAGAGCCGTGCCGGGGCCCGACTCGGTGTAACAGCACACCGACGGCAAGGACAAACAGCAGCCCGGCCACATGCCGCTGTAAATCAAGCCATCGCACTCGCAGCCCCTTCCTCGCTCCACCTCCCTTCCCCCTCCCCCCGGGGCTCCACGGGCCAGGTACATCACGATCATGTGGTCACAATGATCGCTTCGGATTCCGACTTCCTAACCTCATGGCCGGAGAAGGCCATGTGTGACAATGAGCAGGACGCATAGCGGCAGCCATGTTTTTTTAAAGTCTTCGCTACAGACACCGAGCGCTGTTTAAAGTAAACCACCGGGCTTTAGAGGAGACCCCCGTCCCGGTGCGCCGTAGTTTTTATAAACAGGAAATATTGACCTGATTTTGCATGGTTGCTTCCTGAGCAACGACTCCACACACATAGACACACACACACACACACACACAGATACAGATACATATATACACACACACACACTCACACTCCCACTAACACATACACAGACACACACTCATACTCACACACTCACACTCACACTCACACAGAGACAGACACTCACAGGGAAGCAGGGAAGTGTTCCAGAATTAGAAGTGGCAGTTGTTTAGGGGAAGGATACACGTTGCGGGCCAACGGTATCCGTAGCCAACGGCCAATCCGAAGCTAAACTAAAGGCAAAAGAAAGCAAATAAAGTAATTAAGGCCTGTGTAAACATAAAAACACTGCAAATGATCTTCATTTTCAGTTTGGACAACGTTGTTTATGTAATCATATGGTTTATTTAAGGCAGCGACAGATACTGTGTTTGTGCCCTGCTCCAGATCTCTTCTTCTCCCCGGTACAAATGTTCTCGAGCAGATTCTGTAACGTGTGTCTCTACAGCTTGAGCAGCTCTGCTCACAGGCCTGCCTCCGCTCCCCACCCCCGGGACTGCAGACTGCTGCTCTCTGGGAGAGAATCAGAGCACGGGTTGAAAACAATGAAACTTTAGCCGGGCCACTGTGCGTGACGGATGGGGCCCAGAAAACATTTCTGCAATCTGAAGAAATGCAACTGCCGTCCAACCTTACGTAACTAGTGCTTTGAGTCCTCTGTTGTGAGTTTGGGCATTAGGTTGTTGGTAGTGGATTTAGTTTACAGCAGCCTTACCACTAAGAACTACTAACCCTTTGGATTGGTTGTAAAAAAAAAAAAAAAGAATACAATTTATTTTGTTAAAAAAACAGAAACTCACATCCAAAGAAACAAAATGAGGTGGAAAAAGAAGTCGGCGCACAAGCTACATAGAGAAGGAGGCCATATCCCACGTAATAAACGGCGCACTGAAAAAGAAAAAAAAAGTGGCACTGCAAAAAACATTTCCCCAAGTCTCCCACAACGACAAGACGACACCCGTCACCACAGACAAGGGAACAGCTGTTCTAGACAAAAAGAAAAAAAAACTCTTTCCACCAGCGTGTCCTTGAGGGGTTTCACCGAGGGCCAGGGGCACGTCATTAATAACTAAATCACCGAAGAAGATTCATGAGCCGAGCTGGACCGGGCCGTGACACGCCGGGTGCTGGCCACCTCCGCCGCGGCCGCCGCTGCCAAAGAGCTAGGTCATCAGAACCACTAGGAGGAGGAGGAGGAGGAGGAGGAAGAGGAGAGGAGGAGGAGTGCAGGGCTTTACCGGCCACACTGAAATGTCATCTGTGCCCTCTTGTGGAAGGTTGGCACAGTTCAACCTCAGGCGCTCCACGGCGGATGAGAAGGTGCAAAGAGAGGACCACCGAGCTGCAGGCTAACTGCAGGGATTCGGATTGAGTTCGTTTTTTTTTTCCGGGGTTCCACTGCGCTCTCTTTCACCTCAAAGTGTTTTGGCGAAGCCCGCAAACCTCGCGGCTGTATGGGAACGTCTGAGAAGGAAATGATACACCGACCCTGAAAGCCGCCCCGTGTTTGGAGTGGACTTGGGAAAGGCTCTTCAGACTTGTGGCTGCCATGTTCAATAACTCAGTGCTGCGTGTTGAGCCAGACCGGACATCACGGGAAGGGATACGTTTTGAACCATGATTTGTTTTGTAAATAAAAGGCGGGTCATGAATCAGTCCGTCTCCCCCCATATGTTAAAAGTCCATGTCTCCCCAATTCAGTTTTACCTATGGCTCGTGTCCAACTGAGACGCCAGTAAAACAGGATGGATGGATTGAACAGACAGACAGACAGACAGACAGACAGACAGACGGACAGACGGACAGACGGACAGACGGACAGACGGACAGACGGACAGACGGACAGACGGACAGATGAGGATCCGACAGAGTCGTCCAATTCAATATTCAACAAATGTCTCCGCAGTAAACCACTCCATGGCTTGGATTCAGTGCCAAGACTGAACAACCCTGATTCTGATAACTTCTTTCCAAGGCTTTCCTTGGAAGCTTAACAAATGCGGTCTTATAATTTACCTCACCTCTCCCCTTTAATAACAAAAACTCACCGACACGCACAAGAAAACGTAGAACCGGGTGCGGGCCGCCCAGTGCACTGCCACAAAGCCCTTATTAAATCTCCATAAATAGCCTTGAAGTCTAGGTTTTCTTTGACAGACATACTTCTTTCACGCTTGGCCATGCTTCCCTTAGCAGCCAATAAACCATCACTATGTAATGCACGCAAGGGATGACGCTGTAGCCATGGTGACGAAAATGTTTTCTATTTTGCATTCCCGATGGAGGTGTCTCCCCATACAATAACACCCACACATACATTACACACACACATGCACAGGCACACAAACTCACACAGGCACACACGTCCACACGCACAGAAATACACACGCGAACGCACACACACGCGCGCAGAAATACACACGCGCACACAACACACACACATAAATGACATCACCCTCTCCCATGTGAAGCCTGCTAAGAGACCCCTTAGTGCAGAAGAGTCCAGTACTGGGGGTCCCTGCGGTTCTTGTGGCTGAAAGCAGTCCAACTAAACGAGGGGCGCGTGGGAGGGGGGGGGGGGGGGGGGGGTTCTCTTCAAGGTTTCAAAGTCCATGTTCTGCTGTGGTTTCCTGTGGCGTAGAAGCAGAACAAACACAGTGCAGCGTGCGGTTGGAAAATGGGGCCCGGGCGCAGGTAGCCGAGGCGAGCCCCCCCCCCCCCCCCCCACGCGCCGTAGAGCGCGTCCGCCAGCCAGCTCGCCTCGTCCAACGCGTCACCGTGGGACACTCGTGCCGTGGCCCTGTTTCAGCCGGCTCAGAGGTGGCTGATTCCGGAATAATAACCGTTTACATTTATGGTCTTACATGGAAGGGCAGTTAGGCCCGAAATCAGGAGGGAGGGCTAAAATGTGCGGCAGGATATTGGATATTGTAAATGGGAGCGGGGTACAGCTGGTTCAGACATCAGCCACAGCTCCTTCTCCTCGACAAAAGGGAAATAAAACTAAACACCGGAAAAAACGGAAAGTATTTCGGACGACCAGAAATGTGCAAAGAACGCTTTCGGAGTCACGAACAGCAAATCTACTAGTGCCCATAAAGTGCCATCAGAAACTAAGTGTAATAAATCTCCCTTCCGAATGAAAACCAACTGTGAGGGGACCCTCTTCGGAGGCCGTGTAACCGCGACTAAAACATTGATCTTCCCAACTGCCAAACAAGCATGGTCCTCCTTCAGGGTGTTGTTTAGTTCGAACACAGAGCACCATGGTTGTCAACCCTGTGTGTGTGTGTGTGTGTGTGTGTGTGTGTGTGTGTGTGTGTGTGTGTGTGTGTGTGTGTGTGTGTGTGTGTGTGTGTGTGTGTGTGTGTGTGTGTGTGTGTGTGCATGCGCGCGTGCATGTGTGTGTGTGTGTGTGTGTGTGTGTGTGTGTGTGTGTGTGTGTGTGTGTGTGTGTGTGTGTGTGTGTGTGTGTGTGTGTGTGTGTGTGTGTGTGTGTGTGTGTGTGTGTGTGTGTGTGTGTGTGATCAAGCCCACACACTGGGGTCCTTGAGTTGCTCCTCTTTGCCGAAGCGATGCTGGGAAGCTGAGATCAGAGCTTTTGGCAGCGCGGGCGCTCTGGTGAGGGGAAACGGCGTCATCATCATCCTGGTGATTGCAGAGGAGGAAAACCCAAACACTCCATGTCATGGCCCTCGCAGTGCACGGGACGGTTGGATTGAGTCCTGGGGCACTTGCTTGCCCTCCCACGGTTGGGCCGTTAGCCGACACTTGGTCCAAAAGTCTTCATTAATGACCCAACCTGCCTTAAGGGATAGGTTATCAAGGCTATCACTACCATGGTGTCTATCAGGAATATGCTTCAAGACAAAAGTACATTATTTACATTTACAATTGGCACAAACAAATTGCTTTTGCAAAAGGAATTTGTTTTCTGCCAATTCTACCAAAGGGCGTTTAGCGTGCACGCGCGTGCCACGCATGTAAACAACGTCGACACAGCACTTTGGCTGTTTGGAATCAATGTGCGTCCATCAGTACAGAGATTGTGGACAAAATAACAATGAATCGCTGTAGTGCTTTGCAAAATGTCTCCTCAAAAGACTGCTATCTTGCTGCAGTTGTTTATATTCGTGGCAGATTTGCGTGCACACAAAGCACTCTTGAAGCCAGGAGAGACTGTTAAAACGGTTTGACTCCTAATCAAAAGCAACCAAACTCCCTTTTCTCTGAATCTAAAGCACATAAAGGTCACTGAATGCTTGAAAAATGACCATTTATTTATTTTGGGTTAAAAAACATAAATGGCGTGCCAAGCAGAGCAGCAGAGCAGCAGAGCAGCAGAGCAGCAGAGCAGCAGAGCAGCAGAGCAGCAGAGCAGCCACCATCCACCTTGCCCAGGCTACCTCCAGCAGGCCAGCCCAGGCTAGCTCCAGCAGCCCAGGCTAGCTCCAGCAGCCCAGGCTAGCTCCAGCAGCCCAGGCTAGCTCCAGCAGCCCAGGCTACCTCCAGCAGGCCAGACTAGGCCCAGCAGCCCAGGCTACCTCCAGCAGCCCAGGCTAGGCCCAGCACCCCAGGCTACCTCCAGCAGCCCAGACTACCTCCAGCAGCCCAGGCTACCTCCAGCAACCCAGGCTAGGCCCAGCAGCCCAGGCTAGCTCCAGCAGGCCAGGCTAGGCCCAGCAGCCCAGGCTAGGCCCAGCAGCCCAGGCTAGCATCAGCATCAAACTCAAGCACTACCGGTAAAAACTTCTCCTTTTTTTTAAATTACTGTTGCTATCAAATCAATCCACATCTATAAACATGGGCCCAAAAAAAACCCAACATGATGAGGAATCTCTTACTTTAACCACTGTGCATGAGCTTCTTGAGCAACAAAAAACTTTTTTCAAAGATCTGATGAATCAGCAAGAATCAAACTTCAAATCGTTTGTGAAAATGTTTGTCGATGCCACCAACCTAAGGGTTGACAACATTTTAAAAGATGTACAGGATATCAAAAACAGTTTGCAATACTCTCAAAAGGGCATGGATGATTTCCACAAAAAGCTGTCCGATAACTCTGCTGCCCTCAGTAAACTATCGAACCAGTGTCTTCTGGTACAACCCTCTATGGACATAATCACTAACAAATCTGAATATTTGGAGAGTCAATCAAGGAGAAACAACATCCTCATTGATGGAGTACTCGAGGAGAGGAATGAGACATGGCAAGCCACGGAAGCTAAAGCAAAACAACTGCTGGCTGAGAAGCTCGATCTTGACCCTAAACTAATCGAGATTGAATAATGTGCACGGCGCAATGGAAAATATAATGCGGAGTCCAACAGGCCTAGAACAATTTTTATGAAACTTTTGCGATTCAAAGATAAGGAAGAAATCCTGAGAAGAGGAAGCAAACTCAAAGGTTCTAAAATCTATGTCAACGAGGACTTCACCGAACGTGTGCGACAGAAACGCTCCGAACTGTGGCCACAGCTCAAAGAAGCACGGGACAGGGGAATGGTGGCCTATCTGCGCTACGACCAGCTGATTGTTCACCCACCTCGAGTCACAACACCTCGCCCAACTTAAAATGCTGTTAATTCCTTCCAAACTCATCTTTTAACAGTGATTCTCTTATTATGATGACCAACAACCTAGATATTTCTCCCTACTTACATGCTGACCCTGATAGTGACAACATTGACCCTGAGAACACATTAAACTCATGTAATTATTTTACTGAAGACTCTTTAAAATCAGTCTGTGTAGGAAAAAATATAAAAGATTTTAATTCCTTCACACTATTTCACTTGAATGTGAGAAGCTTACCAAAGCACTTTGAGTCTCTAACTGACTATCTTACATTATTACCTCTTCATTTATCGATAATG
Organism: Gadus macrocephalus; assembly: GCF_031168955.1. Taxonomy (NCBI): domain Eukaryota; kingdom Metazoa; phylum Chordata; class Actinopteri; order Gadiformes; family Gadidae; genus Gadus; species Gadus macrocephalus. Next base: position 5,816,989 of record NC_082404.1, on the reverse strand, counting down.
GGTTTTACTGAAACTTGGTTAAATGATTCTAAAGTGTCTTTTTATCCCATGAACGGCTATGATCATCTCTATCACCACAGAAAAGATAGACCAGGGGGCGGTGTATCACTCTATGTGAAAAATTCTATCAAATACATCCTGCGAGAAGATCTATCAACTGATATTGCCAATACAAATTCTCATGTTGAATCCATCTTCATAGAGGTAGTGAATGCACCATGTTTTTCTGGCCGTACTGTCATTGGCTGTGTTTACAGACCGCCAAATGGAAATGTTAACTCCTTTGTTGATAATCTGGACAAGCTTTTGAATTCCATTGAGAAAGAAAAGAAGCCGTGCTTCATACTAGGGGATTTTAACATAAACTTACTTCACGCCAATTCAGAAACATTTTTGAACACATTATTTGCTAATGCTTTCTTTCCCCTGATATCACAAGCCACTAGAATAACTTCATCAAGTAAATCTATAATTGACAACATCATTACCAACCATACAAATAAAAACGGATTATCTGGTATATTATTAACTGATATATCAGACCATCTTCCTATTTTTACAGTTTATCACTCCAATGAAATAGGTCAAGATATTACCAGAGTGTTGTTAAGGAACTTCAAGATGTCTAATGTGAAGAAATTTGAAAATAATTTATCTAGTAATCAATGGAATTCAACTTTGTCAACTTATGATTTGATTAAAGCATACTCTAGTTTTAACAATGAATTCTTTGGCATTTTCAATCAATCCTTTCCATTGGAAAAACAATCCATTAAGCCCAAAATCCACAAATCTTGGCTGACCAAAGAGCTCAAAAAAAAGCATATCAAAAAAACACAAACTATACAAAGACTATTTGACAAATCCCTCTCCCCTGAACTTTAATATGTATTCAAAGTACAGAAATAAACTCAACCATATGTTGAGAAAATCTAAGAGAAATCATTACCAACAGAAATTGAATACATCAAAAAATGATATGAAGAAGACATGGGCCATTATTAATGAAGTTATCAACAAACCCTCATCAAAAAATAATTCTCAGAGCATATTTTATAATAACGATTCTAGTATTGAGGATCCCATTGAAATTGCTGAAGAATTCAATACTTATTTTGTCAATATTGGTCCCGCTTTGGCTGCAAAAATCCCTCTAACACCACTCTATTCTAACAGTACAGGACCTCCTTCCAGTCAATCAATGTTTAATTTTTCTACTGTGGACGAAAAAGAAATATGGGATATTGTATCAAGTCTAAAGTCAACAAGTGCTGGTTTTGATGATCTCAAAATGAAATTAGTGAAGCAGTGTCTCCCCACCATTGTAAAACCACTGTGTCATATTTTTAACTGTTCTCTTCAATCTGGTGTAGTACCAGACCAACTGAAATGGGCTAAGGTTATTCCCATATTTAAAAAGGGGGATCCATCACTATTTTCAAATTATAGACCAATTTCTTTATTACCTTGCTTCTCCAAAATTCTCGAAAAAATTGTATATAATAGATTAATTGCACATCTTAAAGATAATAACTTATTGTATGATTATCAGTTTGGTTTCCGTGCCAAACATTCTACCTCTATGGCCCTGGTCCAATTAGTTAACAGAATATCTACAGCTTTGGACAACAAGGAACTCACAATTGGAGTGTTCATTGATTTATCCAAGGCTTTTGATACCGTTGATCCGAATATATTATTAACTAAGCTACAGGCTCATGGGGTTTCTGGGACTGAGCTTAATTAGTTTAAAAGTTATCTGTTCAACAGGAAACAGTATGTAGTATGGAATGGAGCTAACTCGACTTACAGTCATCTACAGTGTGGAGTTCCTCAAGGTTCCATACTTGGACCTCTTTTATTCCTTATTTATATTAATGATTTGCATTTAATATCTGATGAAGCTCTTTTTATTTTGTATGCCGATGACACAAATATTTTCATTACCGATAAAGATGAACACAAGTTGATAGATCGAATGAATAGCGTACTCGATCGGCTGGATAACTGGTTCAAATTCAACAAATTATCCCTTAATGTAGAGAAGTGTGCTTATATGATATTTAAGCCTAAAAATATTATTCTATCCGATCCTATCCAGCCAATTTTTATGGCGAACAATGCACTTGCTAATGTTTCCAATGTTAAGTTCCTTGGGGTTTTTATTGACCATAAGCTCAATTGGAAAAATCACATATCACAGGTGTCCAATAAATTGGCTAGAAACATTGGGGTTATTAGACGGGTAAGACACGTGCTGTCAAGGAAAATTTGTATGGATTTATATTACTGCCTTATTTATCCCTTTATATCCTATGGTAATATAGTATGGGCTAGTACATACAAAACCAGTGTAAATTCGATTTTTCTGTTACAGAAAAAATTTGTTAGATCTGTAACCAACTCCAGTTGGGACGCTCATAGTGCTCCATTATTTCGGAATCTGGAGTTGCTAAGCATATATGATGTGAATACTCTTCAGATCGGCACTTTTGTTTTCCAGTTTTTCAATAATTTACTTCCTTCTTCTTTTAACAGTTTTTTTATAACCAGGTCACAGATCCATAGTCATCAGACCAGATCTGTAGATCTCCTTCACCGGCAATTTTTCAGAACAAATCTGGGACAGTTTTCTATTAGGGACAGAGGTCCAGTCGTTTGGAACAGTTTTCCAGCTACTCTACGTAAACACTCATCTTTAGCTACTTTCAAAAAATACCTTAAAATGTACCTAATTTTAAAAGCCTATGATAATATGATAAACTGAATGTATGCTGTATTGTCTTTTTGCTTGTTAGTTACATCTTTACTTTGCTTTCTTACTTTTACTCAAATGTATTCTCATTTTTGTAAAATGACTTTGTAGTTGTTTTATCTCTATAATTCTACTTTTGTTTGTCTTTTTTTTTTTTTACTTTATTTTCTTTACCTTATTGTATTTTAATGTCAGGTGGACATCCTTAATAAGCCCTTCGGGGTTTCTTTTGTCCCACCCGTGCATCTATGTATGTCTATGCAAATCTTCTTGTCTTTTTTTTTTTTTTTTTAATCTTGTTTATTTGCACAAATAAAAAAAAATAAAAAAAATAAAAAAAGTAAACGGATTAACATACCCGCAATTTATTGAACGAAAGTAGTAAGTTATCAACTAACTATGTCATCACCAAAAAGTTTACAGTGGGATCCACTCCAATACAGTTTGGATCAGCCTCGGGACTAGAACCCATCTCCTCGTGTCTCCTCATCTTATTTGCTTTCCAGCGAGGGAGCAATCACCCTAACCTCCAGACGACAAAACCTTTCTGTGGTCCTGTGGAGCTCAACAAGGTGCATCATGTCATCGACCCTGGCCAGGGTGAGGGGTTTGAGTCCCGCTGGCGCCATCAATGCTCTCAATGTATCCACCCATAGCACTAAAAGATGTATGCGAAAAAGTTCCACCTTGTTCTTTTTGTTTAGCAATAGGTATAAATATCATTGCGTTAGAGCTCCATTGTGCCCCTGCCATAATATCTTGTTTCAAGCCTTCTCCAGGACGGGGATATAAAACACGCCCAGCGCAGAACGTACGCACTTGGATAAGGAAACACAAACATTGACGTGAGAAATTAGATCAGCCTTAAGATGTTTATTTGGAAATAAAACAAGGAAAGACAGAAAGGGAGACCAATCCATTGTAAGAGCATGATTCAGTGATTCTTCGCGGCCTTGGGAGAAGAGTAGAGTACAGATGAGTCACCTGACTGACACACACACACACACACGGGATCTCAGTTCTGAGGCAAACACAAACGCACACATCTGAGGCGCACACAAACACATACACACACAGGTCTGAGGCAGGCACACATACAGAAACACACACACACACAGCAAAGAAAATCATGAACTAAATATGGAGGGGTAAGGAGAGAGTTGAAAGGGAGAGAGAGACAGAGACGGATTGGAAGATCCTGCCCAGACAGTTTGAGCCTGCTGTGCTCAGACTAAAGCCGTACATCACACATCATTTAAGTCTTTACACTTGAACGAGGTGCAGAGAACAAAAAAGATCCTCTCTATCCTTGTCTTTTACCCCTCACGCACACACACATACACACACACACAGACATACACACACACGCACACACACACACACACACACACACCCACACACACACACACCACGTGGCGTTTTCTCGCCTTTTCATCGAATGCGTAACCCTGCTGGATTTGTTCAACAAATCCGGGGAACAATGTTAAATAAATGCGTACGTTCCAGTAGGGGATCATTTAAACATCTCTGTCAATCCTCTGTGTTATTGAGCACAAGAGGGCCGACCGTAGACATGGCATCAATCATCTGTAGCAATTCAAATAAATGAAAGAACCCATTGAAAAGTCAAACTTTCATGCTGAAAGTCTGAATTTTCATGTTTGACTTTTGTGTTGAAATGTAGTGAATGCGCATCCAACTGGAAATGACAGACATTAATTTGCCTTATAAATCAAGTCGATCCGAGCAAACGAAAAAAAACTATTCATAATGAAATTATAATAACACCTTGTTGTTATATTAAGTGCCACAAAAACCAAGAATGTTTTTGTTGCACTGTTAACAAGGTGTTATCATAACACCTGGAATAACACCTTGAAGACCACAAAAAACCAAGAAGGTTTTGGTTGTGTTGTTGCAGATTTTCACTACACTATTTAATCATATTTAATAAACACTATAGGTAAACACTGGGTAACATTTGTATTTGCTTGTGTTTTCATATGGAAACAAATTACTGCCATGTTTTTTCATTTTATAAGATATTTAATTTTGTTTTGCGAAAATGTAACATTATTGATTTCATAACATTTAAATATGAAACTTTTAAAGTGCGTATTGGAAGTTAATGTTTTTAAAATTATTTATACATAACATTCTCTGAAAATTGCTCTTTGAAATTAAAATGCAGGATTTTATCAGTTTAAAAAAGTATATCGGCAAAAAATCCAGTTTTAAAGTGACTATTTTGAGCAAGGCTTCAAAAACCGTTGTTTATGTGATACGTCAAACGCGTCATATTACGTAGGAATTGGTAGACGCGGTCGCTGTTGCTGCCTCAGCTCTATGCGTAGTTGTGAGTAGTTACCGCAGTGAGGGGTCTTGTATTCCCCCCCCCCCCCCTGTTTTTGGGTTTTTCTAATCGACGAGATGAGGTTTTGTATCTGTGGGGGTTGTTCCAACTCCGACCTCCTGTCCGACCATCTCCGATTTCACAGTTTCCCCGATCGGAGAAAAAGGATGGAGCAGGCTTTCGAGCCTGCAAACCCTCACGTTAGTTGTACTCACTCGTTCTCCAGTAGGGGCATACACACGACCTCTTTGACGCCAGGGTTGTTGGCCTTTTCACTGGAGCAGCGCTGAAGGTCCCAGGTGGCCAGGCGCACCGCGGCCCGGCCGTCCCGCGGGCCCGGGGCCGGTGCCACGCGGGGCCGCAGGGACACCATCTGCGTGGGTCCTCCCGGCGGGAGGTCGAGGTCGTCGCTCCGGAGGCTGAACGAGGTCGGGCTCGGATGGGACCGACCCGTGTAGGTCAGCCCGCCGTTGGTATTGGTGGACGGAGTTCTTGAGCGCTCCACAAACACCTGGAAACGGATCTTGTCCAGTAGGGAGCAGTTTATGTGATCGACCCGAACCAGGTCCTCGATGCTCTTGAACGGACCGTGTTGGGTCCGATAGGCGACAATGTTCCGGGCGATTTTCTCCGTGATGCCGCGGATGCTCATGAGCTGCGGCGGGGTGGCGGTGTCAATGTTCATGCCGCTGCAGGAGGACATATGCTCCGGGTCTCTCCGCAGGGAGGACGGGGAGTGCTGCGACGAACTGGTCCTACTCGACACGCAGATCTCCACTTTAATAATCTCCAGTTTGGTGGCGCCTATCCCACTCACCAGCGCTAGGTCCTTCACCTTCTTGAAGCCCCCGATGCAGTCCCGGTACTCCACGATGCTCCGCGCCACGGGGCGGTTGACCCCGGGCAGGGTCATGAGCTCTTCCTCCGTGGCCGTGTTGATGTTCAGCCGCTCCTGGTTCACCATAATTCTATCTCCCTCCTATTGCCATGGTGTCTCCCCCGTTTAGGTGGTTGCTGTTCTCCCTCACGGCTAGCTGGCTCAAAATTGTACGGAAGTGGTCCGAAACTGTTATCCATTGTTGTTATGTTGCCTATGTAGTCTATGATGATTAGAACGTCCGTCTACCAATTCCTACGTCACGCTCGAAAACGAGCGTTTGAGATGCGGAAGTAAAATTGTATCACAAAAACGGCTCAAGATGCCACTTGTAGTGTAGATTTATTAATAAAAACTAAATAATCGTGTATTCGATTTTTTTTCCTATATGATTCTTCACTGCAGTATCTAACTTCCATACGCACTTTAAAACAGGGTAAACCGAAATTATTTGTTTTGAATTCACCTCTTTGAAATTGAAACATGGTATTTCATGTTGTATTTCAAAAACCCAGGGGAAAAAAGGCAACGTTCACTAATTCAGATACAAAAATTCACATTTTTGTATCTCGCAATACGATATTCATTAACAAAGGCGGTCAAAATACAGACCAGAAAATCGAACCGATTGCTGTCATCATAGCTGTTATGTTGTGTTATCAGGATTTTCTAACCCCTGTGATGGAGGTCCGAGTTTGAATATACATGACATAAATATAGGCCTGAGAGTAGATGAAATTGCATTCGGTCTCCACTACTTAGGCCTGTCCTTGGAATGGCCTTCTACTGCAGTTATATATTTTATGGGTTGAATTTACAATGGTGTTTATTTTTAAACAAAACATAAACAAAATTCAATGACTCAAAAATCAAAACAATAGGTCAGTGATTTCCTTCCACACTGCTCCAGCTCTAGACCAATAGCAGGAGGCTTCTTTGCATCTAGACATCTAGAATGAGGCTTCTCCACATCTAGAGCACTAGCAGGAGGCCTATTTATGTTAACACTTCTCAATACCAGGAATTACAATCAATACATGAACAGTCAGTACTTTCAATAATACTAAAGTAGCAACATCATATCATTCTCAAAAAAATACAACCAGGAGCATTAAACTCTCAACAAGACCAAGAACAATGGGCCCCTGGTTAACCACAAGATGGGATGTGGATATCCCCTCCGAAGACACTAAGACACTAAGCCCGGAAAGCATCAACAGCAGCAGCAGCCGCCTAGCTACGAGCCCCAACAGCCCGGAAAGCACCAACAGCAGCAGCAGTTGCCTAGCTACAAGCCCCAAGAGCAGCAGCAGCAGTAGAAGCAGCCGCCTAGCTACAAGCCCCAGCAGAAGCCTAGCTACAAGCCGCAGCAACAGCAGCCTAGCTACAAGCCCCAGCAGAAGCCTAGCTACAAGCCCCAGCAGAAGCCTAGCTACAAGCCGCAGCAACAGCAGCCTAGCTACAAGCCGTAGCAGCAACAACAGCAGCAGAAGCCTCCTACCTTCAAGCCCCAGCAGCAGCAGCAGCAGCCGAGCTACAAGCCCCAGCAGCAGCCCCAGCAGCAGCAGCAGCAGCCGCAGCCGCCGCCGCCGCCGCAGCAGCCGCAGCAGCCGCAGCCGCCTAGCTACAAGCCCCAGCAGCAGCAGCCGCCGAGCTACAAGCCCCAGCAGCAGCAGCCGCCTAGCTACAAGCCCCAGCAGCAGCAGCCGCCTAGCTACAAGCCCCAGCAGCAGCAGCCGCCGAGCTACAAGCCCCAGCAGCAGCAGCAGCCGCCTAGCTACAAGCCCCAGCAGCAGCAGCAGCAGCCGCCTAGCTACAAGCCCCTGCAGCAGCAGCAGCAGCCGCCGCCTAGCTACAAGCCCCAGCAGCAGCAGCAGCAGCCGCCTAGCTACAAGCCCCAGCAGCAGCAGCAGCAGCAGCCGCCGCCTAGCTACAAGCCCCAGCAGCAGCAGCCGCCTAGCTATAAGCCCCAACAGCCCGGAAAGCACCAACAGCAGCAGCAGTTGCCTAGCTACAAGCCCCAACAGCCCGGAAAGCACCAACAGCAGCAGCAGTTGCCTAGCTACAAGCCCCAAGAGCAGCAGCAGCAGAAGCAGCCGCCTAGCTACAAGCCCCAGTAACGCAGAGGTTGTACCTTATGAAGATTACATTGGGTGCGTTTGCTTCATTGAAAAGACCATCATATCTTGCAAGAATGAAGCGCCAACTGTGAAAAATATATTTCCTGAAGTTCGTTCTTCGGAGTACCTGCAATGATTTTGATCATAATTGGATAAAATAAAGTATATATAATTTGAAATTGGCTCTTGGTTATTATTCATTGGCCGATGGCTAGTCTGAATACCAGCTGTTGTCATATGTGGTCAGTCATTTTGATGCATTTTCAGATAGTCCTGATTTGAATGGCCCATTTGAATGGCCCAATGTAACACTGCATGTGACTATGTGGTAGATCTTTAGTATTTAGCTTCCAGCAGCCACCTAGCTACGAACTCTGAAGCAAAGCCTCAATAGGCCTATACTTAGAAAACAACGTAATTTGAATTTAACCTACAAACCGGCAACCCAGCCTTCTCCCTGTTTGATTTTGGCGAGTTTTATTTTTTCTTAGGCCAACTTAATTCTCAGAATTCAGCCGTCTACGTCAAACGCATGTGCACTAATGTTCTGTATTTTGACCACAAATTTATACATCCAAATGCCTGAACATTGATTTCTATATAAAACAGGATTTAAGGTTTAATTTGAAATGCTATTTGAATTCAGATTATTTTATAAAAATGTTAGACTTCAATGGTGTTTACATTTTCATACACATGTGTGTTAAACAGACCAACACTATAAAAGAACAAACTTAGGCTTGAATATAACACATCATCCGGCTCAGATAGCGATCCCGGACGAGGCCCCGTTCAATTGGTTTTATTCAGAACTGGGCAGTGATTTCCTTCCACACTGCTCCCCCTCTAGACCTCTAGCTGGAGGTTTCTGCTCCAACATAGCTACCCAGACCATGTTGAAAAGGAGAAGTTCTGGTGACATGATCTCTTCCTGTACAATGTCAAGAGCCCTACTCTGTACACACAATTAACACTACCCAAGACGAGGAACTACAGTCAATACATCATGTCATTTCAATAATACTAAAAAAGCAACATCATGAAATACTAAAACTAATACAAGAACTAGAGGGGGCCCTAGTTAACTACTAGGTGGGATGTGGATTAACCATTACAAGACATTCAAATCAACATTTAGGGCATTTAGCAGATGATTTTATCCAAAGCGACTTCCAATAAGTACATTTGTCATAAGAAGTGAACCAATATATCGCTGTCAGTACAGTGAAGATGTTCATAGAACCGAGTGCAAGTACTAACAATCGCTAGGCTAACCCATTCCCCGTGTACAGCAATGCTAGCAGCTACTGCAGATGCCACACAATTAAGTGCAATGTAGATTTAGTGCGTACAATAAGTGCGTACATTAAGTGCCAGGACGTACAACATAAAATGGTGGCCGGAAGGGGCTGGGTAGCTGTGCAGAGTCGAGGCGAGCTCTGAAGAGGTGAGTTTTGAGTCTTTTGCGGAAGCTGGTGAGCGAGCTCTGCGATCCTGACATCGGCAGGGAGCTCGTTCCACGGGAGCGTGTCTATGTTCCCCGGGTCCTATGTTCCCCGGGTCCTATGTTTCCCTCTTTGTATGAGACTGGGGAACATAGGACCCTTTTTAAAAATAAAGGGTCCTATGTTCCCCGGTATGTATTGCTACAGGGAAACATAGGACCTTTTTTTTAAAAAAAGGGTCCTATGTTCTCCGAGCGCGGAACATAGGACCCGGGGAACATAGGGATGACCCCGGGATATGCATGTTTTACGACATTAAAATGACAAACGTTGTACAAATAAAGAAAATAAATGTTACAGGCGCAGCCATTTGTTTGCCTCTCGTAACTCGGTATACTCTCTGAAGTCCGAGGGGGACCGTCCAAAAGGGGGCGTTCCTCCGTGAAATGCCTCAAGAAAGCTGGGAGATTTCCACCTGCAACTTGTACGGATGGTGTACGAGGCATCTGGAACACACCATAAGCAGTATTGATGCAATCGCATATACTGCTAGCCTATCAGAGCGTGCCAGGCTAGAAATTTCTATGGTTTGAGGACGAAATTTAAATACTCATAACCTGACATAAACCTAAACGACAAGCCGGAGCCCCCCTGTCGTGACTTGCAGACACTCTCGGATAGGCGCTCAGTATATGCGATTGCATCAATACTGCTTATGGTGTGTTCCAGATGCCTCGTACACCATCCGTACAAGTTGCAGGTGGAAATCTCCCAGCTTTCTTGCGGCATTTCTCGGAGGAACGCCCCCTTTTGGACGGTCCCCCTCGGACTTCTGAGAGTATACCGAGTTCAGAGAGGCAAACAAATGGCTGCGCCTGTAAAATGTATTTTCTTTATTTGTACCACGTTGGTCATTTTAATGTCGATTTTAAATGCTTATTCACACTTGATTACATTGCTCGTTTATTCGGTCACCAATGGATGCATTCCACGGTCTTGCTGTGTGTTCAATACAATGTAAAGTTGTGTCGTTGGTTTTTCAAGCTTTCTAAAGAGGCTAATGTAGCTGCAGTAACAATTACTAGCCAATTACATGACACAATCACAAAAACGAACGGGAACGCTATGGCCGTTTCTCAATTCGAGTTATTTTCTGTACTTGTGTACTTCATCAGTCTTAGCCCAAGTGAACATTAACACACGAATAACATCATTTGAATCTCTGCAACTTAAATGTTTGTATCTGAATAAGTGAACGTTGCCCCGTCCCCCCGCAGTCCTCATGCAGCCTCAGCTGCCGACACTGCTGCGGACCGAGGTCGGCGTGTTGCGCGGCCATAGCCCCGGCCGTCTCGGCGGCAGGAAGGGTGTCAGTCGCAGGGCTGCCGGTGACGCGTGGCCCCGATGTCACCGAGCCAAAACTCGTGCACCACCTCGAAGGCCAGCAGCTGTCAGAATTGTGGACACCCACGTGAATAAATGCATCTTGACGTCTTTTCAGACAGGCCTGCCTTTAATGGCCGAACTCAAGAATAAATTCAAGAGTATAGTCCCAGGTTAGCCAGTTGGCCGTTGACGGTGGTCCAGATCGGCAGTAGGCAAGGGGCTTATTGTCTTGGGTGGGCCGCTGTGCCTGTGACTTTGAAGAAGCAGGACGGTTCATAAACATAAGGCCCCCCCATAACTACCAGCCCCAGCAGCAGCCTCCTTATACTTTCAAAACAAAGGTCATCGGAATTCATTAGTTTGGAATTTATCTCTTTGAAGTTCAAACATGTCATTTCAATTATTACCATTTCAAAAAACGTGATTTCAAAATTTTTACTTGAATCTTCACAAATTCAGATGCATAAGCATAACTCGTCAAGTGGTCAATCTACAGACCAGAGAATTCAAGCCATAAAAATTCGACCTAAAGTATGGCATTCCAAGGACCATCCTCAGAGATCAAAACGACATGTCCAACTCCAGTTAGGATTAGTCTGCTCGCGTACTACACACACACCCACACGCTTAACTTAATAGACCTTCTTTCACTGCCGTTCAAGTACACAATGTTTGGATAATGATTATTATTATTTTTAAACAACCCATGATCTCCCCGGTAGCTTGATTTGCGCTTTAGCCCACATTAAGTCTCTCAGCAGCCAGGATGTGAACATAGACCCAGCTCAGCCAATTGACTATTGTCGGTGGTCCAGATCTGCAGTAAGCAAGTGGCTTATTGTCTTGGGTGGGCCCCTGGGCATGTGACTGTGAAGAAGCAGGACTGTTCATAAACATAAGGCCCCCTGTCCTACAGTAAACATACTGTAGGATAACTGAGGTTTCCAACTGAAAACAAGATCCTATGCAGAATGTGAGATAGAAACACTGACTTCCTAGTTTCACTTTTCATTGCATGTCATACATCGCAATAATTTCATAGATTAAATCAGCGTGACACTGGTTTTTATCAATGTTCAACTGACCATCTGGTCGCCATCTCCTTCAACCTTATTACAACCATATTCGACCTTAAAAAGCTGCTTGAGAGTTTGCGGATGGAACATCTGAGATGTCCTTTCTCTCGGACATTCAGCAGACACATGACCAGAAGGCGAGCTTTTGAAAATTGAATCCTTTCCACATCTGTGGCTGTAACTGAAGATATTCAAATGGCTCTCTTTGCTTTAGAGTGCTGCTGGCATTGACAAGAACAAAAAGTGCTGGCCTAACAGAAAATATTCACCAGTGTCAAGTGAGAACAACTTGTACCCCCTTTTGCAGAACAATTAATCAACTCCGATCTGAACAAATTGTTCTTCGGGAAATGCGTCTGGTTTTAACACACCATAACACAATAATAAAATGAGGCTACATGATGACATTCTTCCTCCTTCGAAAAATCCACACCACATTTCCACTGACCATGAGTCAATGTGTGGAACGTTATTAATCCTATGAAAAAGAAAAGGGATTCGAACAGCAGAACAGTGCGCTGAGCATGGCAAAGGATCCATCCCCAATAGCCCGGTTGGTCAGAGAAATATGTTGCATTCACAGGCACCTTCCTACGAGGGATTTATCCGAGGTGGCTTTCTGTGGATGTGGATACATGTCACACAGGGGCAGGGAGTGGGGATGGGTTCCCATGCTCACAGAACACCACACCCATGTAAGCTTCCATCGCCCGAACCACTCAACTATCAACTTACCAAAACTAAACTGAAGCAAAATATCCACTAGTGACATAAATCAAATGAAGAACAAATGGTCCACGATTTCATACAGTATTTTTTATTGGCTCTTCAAGAGGCACAATTTTCAAATTACAATCCACAGGCTCTTCGATTCTTGTTCGCATGTCAAAATCATATAAAAGTCATACTTAAAAAATCAAAAATTTATAATTCGGACACTGACAAAAACAGAACCTGACAAGTAATTGTGTGAACCGAAGGGTTTTTCGATAGCATAACAGCATTCTTTGTAATCTCTACAACTATATCTTTCAAAGTGCTACATCCGGACAGTGCATATAAAGGACTTTTTTCCTCTAAACATACATAAGTGTGTGCTGCCCTAAACATAATTTATTATTGGGCTTAAAAAAAAGAGTACATCTCTTTTTATTTTTTTTCTTCAAGTTCAATCGCATGCTAAAGGGCAGACAAAAATAATTAGCATATTGCACCTTTTTTTTTTCTTCTTCATGTGATATCATAGAGATTTCCAAGGGCTACATTGTCTATGAAACACTAGCATTTGTGAAAAAGTATACAATCTCTTTATTATTCATATTCTAAAAAAATAATTGTCCCTGTACACATATTCAAAATGTCCAGTGGTTTGCATAATAGTTTGATTGGATTAGTGTCCCTGGTCTTTCGTTGTTAAAGGCCTGTGAAAAAAAACAAATATCAGGCTCCTAGAAACCAGTCACATCAGACACATTCAACCACTAATAACAATAATGAACCAGCAAACACTATAAAACAGACCCCATGATATTTAAATGTTCCAAAGCTAGAGAAAAAGTCCATAATGACGCCCGGCGTAACTTCACGGAACTCATACGACCGTACTTGACGCCATGCATTCTGGGAAACTGAGGGGGGGGGGGACTTCAGAGCTTTTGGTTTTTTGGTTGCCGTGGCAGTGCCTTGGCCTCTCCCGGACCGAGAGGCAGCCGGCTGGCCCCCGGCTCTGTGATCTCCGTCCAGACTGGCACAGCCATGCTGCGAACTGTGGGCACCCTCGGAGCCACAAGGCCCGCCGCAGACAACCTTAACCCAGACTGACTCCCCCCTCTCCCCCCCCCCCCCCTCTGGTGTTGACGCTGAAAGGCCACCCGCAGCCCACCGCCGCATGTAAACTCAGAAACCCAAAGTGACTTAATGGAACCGGGCAGGGGAGAGCTCCTCAACCCGAGGCCGTCTGCCCACAGCGGAGGGGGAGGCGCCTCGGCTGAGGCCTTCAGGGTTATTGATAGGTCTAGAAATAAAATAAGGGGGCGGGGGACCTCCTCAGAATACCATTGGCACTAGTTTGTGTGGCGCGCCACGGCTCGACAGATGAGTCCACTGACAGACAGGCGGTGGGGACACTGTCATAACAAGACACTCGATGAAGCAAACAGCCCCCCCCCCCCCCCCCGAATAGGAGAGGCGCGCCTGCGGTCGTCCCAGTAGTCTCGGGAGGTTAGGGTTAATGCAAAGGGGTGATGCTCATGCCAAACTATGGGCTGTCACTGCTGTAGGTGTCGCGATGTTTTTCCTTTGATTTGAGGTGTGTGAGCAGACGGTTGTTACCTGAGAACACAGACCTCTTCTTGCCGTCTCGTACTCCGCCTGCAAACGACAGGCAATTTTCGTTAGACATCTCTATGTTAGAACATGTGATGCAACATTTCAACAGGCATGATTGCAGGTTAAAATACAAATATGTTACATTCTCTCTCCCTCTCTCTCTCTCTCTTCTTCTCTCATTCTTTCTTTTCCTCTCACCCTCCTCTCCTCCCCTTTCCCCCCTCCCCTCCCCTCCATCCCCTTTCCATCCTCCCCCTTCTCCTCCCCTCTCCCAACCTCTCTCCTCTTGTCCCCTCCTCTCCTCCCCTCTCCCCCCCTGCCCCCAATCCCTCCACTCTTCTCTTCCTCCCTCCCCTCCTCCCCTCACACCAACCTTTCCCCCCTTCTCCCCCCCTCTCCCCTCTTCTCCTCACCCTCACCTCTCCCCTCTTGTCCTCTACTATCCAGTATGTAATGCGTTCCAGAGTATTACTTCCTCACTTTCCCGGAAATGTCCAAGTGTTGATGAAAATAACCCGAAATAACTCATACACAGCTCAGAATAATTTGAATGACCTATTGCATTTTTTTAACGTTTCGCCCCCCCACCCAAAATAAGGCTGTGTCCTTGGTCGCTCTGACAGCAACCCTTCCTGTACACTTGACAGGTGTCAAATGCTACGGTGCTGATTCCATGGCGGGGCGCCTTATGTTTAATTCATGGCACTCGGTGGTGTGGTTGGGGTGGAATCGCTTAGTCCCAGACAATGAATAACAAAAAGGCAATGGAAGTGAGAAAGAGGACAAACTCCTTTTCATCTCTGGTCGCGGTATGTGTGGTTGGCCTCATTGTGGACGTTTGTAAAATAACAGGAAATAGCTCCGGGTTTGTAGCCCATTATTTAGCGCTCACTATGGACCTGGCGCTGGCCGTGACGCCAGCGCAGGATCGGGGCCTGAAAGGGATCGCCACGGGTCTAACGAAGCCAACCATGTACAAGTGTATACACACAGACACACACACACAGATACACACAGACACACACGCAAGCCCATGCATGTATGCAGACAGAGACGGTTACACACGCACGCAAAGACACAGTTACACACACATAAAGCACATGCATGCCTACAGACACAGTAACACACACACGCACTCAAACACACACATAAACACGCAAGCACATAGATGCATACAGACAGAAACGGTTACGCACACAGGCAAACTTACACGTAAAGGCACAAGAATACATACAGACAGACACAGTTACAAACAAACACACACGCAAACACACACATAAATACGCAAGCACATGCATGCATACAGACAGACACAGTTACACACAAACGTGCACGCAAACAGAGACATACCCACCACACGCAAGCGTGCATACAGAAACGGACACACAGACTCATGCACGCATACGTAAGCATATGCATCCATAGAGACACACAAAGACACACAACTACTTAAACTTACACAAAAAGGATGACACATGTCTACATACAGGCCCAGAGACAAACAAACATACACAAACACCACACAGACACACACACCCACATATATACAAGCATGCATGCAGAAACACGCACATACTCATACACAATATAAATTCTAATGACTCCTTTGTCACAAATCGCAGCTGTTTGCTCTATGGTTGTGTATGAGTGTGGGTCAACAATGATGTGTGTGCGTGTGTGTGCGTGTGTGTGCATGTTTTTGTATGTGGCCCAATGCTTCTCTGTGTGGCTCACATCCTCTGTGAACACATCATCAACCCAACCCAAAGTCATTCATCTCCCGCATCCCATCTGGTTATTAGGAAGGGGAAGAAAATGACATAAATAAATACCCCAAGTTATGTGCCAAACAATATCAATGGAGAACTTAGTCACGTAAAGGAAATATTTCCTTTTTGTCGTTTGGTGATGAGTGACTGTTGACTCTCTGGTTGGCCGTAATGCGGTCCAACTCGGATTCCCATGTGCACTCCATTTTCTGTTCTTAGCAGCGGCTTGTAACCTTTTGTCGTTTATTTTGAAAACAGCAACATCGGGCAGATAAGTGCAAACTGGAATGAGTCATAACCGATCAACAACATATTTTAAGTATTTTCTCTGAATCTAGTTCACTCTCACACTTTACCTTTTGCCCCTCCATGAGAATGTGCAAAGCAATTCTTTCTTGAAATATAAATCTGTGTATTTATATCAATAGGAGGATCAGGGCGATATATAGAATTCTCACCATAAACGTTAAGAGAGCATGAATTTGATTAGACCATGGCGAATTGAACACCACACTTGGCAAACGTCTGAGACGCAGCCCGTATTACTAAATACATTCGTAGGATTTATGGAGTGGAACCGTGAAGGGGTTCCGATCGAATGCAAAGCCATTTTCAGTATGACATTCTGCACCGTGTCCATGCCAGGCCATTATTATGATTGGATTTACAACTTACAACTGAGAGAGAGAGCGAGAGCGAGAGCGAGAGCGAGAGCGAGAGCGAGACAGAGAGACAGAGAGACAGAGAGAGAGAGAGAGAGAGAGAGAGAGAGAGAGAGAGAGAGGAGAGAGAGGGAGAGAGAGAGAGAGAGAGAGAGAGAGAGAGAGAGAGAGAGAGAGAGAGAGAGAGACAGAGAGAGAGAGAGAGAGAGAGAGAGAGAGAGAGAGAGAGAGAGAGAGAGAGAGAGAGAGAGAGAGAGAGCGAGAGAGAGAACGAGAGTGAGAAAGCGATGGCCGACTGTCAAATAGATTTTAATGGAGATGAATCTCTTAAGACTTGCCAGGAAAGAAAAACCTTTGACGGTGTATTCCCACTCATACCCTTACTAAATATCCATGGAACAAAATCTACGTCTTGCTTATTGTGCTTGACCTGTCAATTTGAATTTCTCTAAGAATCGTTATGTGTACATGTAAACTTCCCAATGTGATGTCCTTTGAAAGTACATGCACATTAGTAACCAAGAACAGGACGTGACCTTCGTATCGCACCAAAACGGAAATGACTATTGAAAAGTCGACATTAGAAGTGCGGTGTGCAGTAATACATTGTGACCTGTGTGGATTACTGACAGATTCAACTTGAACTTGGAGGATGAGACGAAGTGCGGCACTTTTACTGTGGAAAAGAAAAAGTGTTTGTGACCGGGACATTCACAGCAATGGTACTCTCCAACGATCCTCACTCACTCCTGTCCTGCTCAGGCGGTTCCAGCATGTCGCCCTCCGGGTCACTGGGAAGGTGCCAGGGCTGCCTGATGCCCTGAAGCTGCTGGTAGAACTCATCCTGGGAGGAGTGGAGAGGAGAAGGGGGGGAGGAGTGGAGAGGAGAGGAGCAGGGGAGGGGAGGGGGAGAGGGAGGAGGGACCAGGGAGGGAGAGGACAGGAGGAGGGAGGGAAGGTGTGGTGGGAGGATGGGGGGAGAGGAAAAGACAAAAGGGGAGAGGAGGGGGGAGGGAAAGAGGGGAGGCGGGGGGAGAGAGAATGTGAAGACAGCAAAGGAGAGAGGGATAGAGGGGGGGGGGAGACAGAAGGAAAAAGACAGAAGGAAAAAGAGGAAAGAATGAGAGAAGAGGAAAGAAGAAGACGAAGACGAGATGAGATGGGAGAGCGAGAGCGAGGACAAGAGGGGAAGAGGAGGGCGAGGAGAGGAAGGGAGGGGAGAGGGAAGGCGAGAGGAAATGCAAGAGATGACAGAGAGGAAAGACAAACAGAGCATAGGGTTAGAATGTCCTAAACAATGGCTCTAATTCAACCCAACATCACACTGAACCATGAGGAGAGCAACCCTCTGAGACATCAGCACTGCACCGAAAAACAAAATAAACAAATGTGAACCAGAGTATGTGATGATTCACAAGTGCAGCATCATTCAAACTCACAGCTGATTATATATTCCTTCATATCGGGTATACCGCTGGGCAAGGCCTTCGGAAACAAACGGCTCATAAGCAAACCGTGCTCGCTCCAGGCGGAACACAGTTATCTAATTTCTCAGAGCTGAGGCGTAATGAGGTTCTTAAGGTCAGAAGCGAGGCAAGACAGTCATGGAGCTCAGCCCTGCTGGGATGAGCTGCGAGAGCAATGGAAAATAAAGCAACTAAGAACCGTCTTTTGTTCAACTGGTGTTACCCAAAAGGTTCAGAGTTCCACTGTGAGAGCAGCCAATCGACAGGGCTGAACCCCTGGTAACGCGGCCAGGTGGCCCCAATCAGTTTGAAACGCTTCTGTGGCGTTTGTTATAATCCGGCTAGCCGCCTACCACGTTTACGCCTGGACGCTCAAAAGGGGATTGATATATTTCAGACGGCCATTAATAGCGATTTAAAATTAATTGGCTCTGCGTTTCAGTAGACCATTTAATGAGCAAACCTCAGGAAAAGACACAAAAAGTTGAAATGCGTGTTTCAAGCAGAAGTGAAAGTTTTACACATTGAATGGTAACTAGTGTATAGACTATGAGCAGCATGTGAAATGACAAAATAAAGACAGGCTCAAATTGGGGACATTGTAGTCACTATCGCGAGGCGCTATCTCAAATATCACTGCCTAGAAAGGAAAGTCATTAATTAACAAGGATGAGCCTTTCATGACTACAAGACAAAAAAAGATCGATATAGAACAAGCCGCAGATTTTTGCACGGGTGTTGAAGGCAGAAAATAGATAAAAAAGGTGTGCTATCTCACCTCAGAGAGGTAGGCCCGTAGGCTGGCCCCCAGGCTATCCGTGGTGCTCAGCCCCGGCGGAGTGAGCAGCGGGCGGGGACGCATGGGCTGACAGGTGGGCGTCACGGGCCGGCTCCGGGACCTCCTGAAGGTCACCTCCTTGTGGCCTCCAGAGCGTGACATCAGGCTGTTGGGGGTCAAAGGCCTGCCGGGGGTTCTGGGGGTTTGAGTCCTGCTCCCGGGGTTGCTGACGGTCCGACCGCCGGTCAGCGAGCTGTGCTTGGGGCTGAGCACGGGGAGCCCCCCGGAGCTGGGCTTGGAGGAGAGGCCGCCGGCGGGCGACTGGGGCCTGGAGAGCAGGCTCTGGAGGGGCAGGGTGTTGGGCAACGTCCTGTGCTGCAGCAGGGGGCTGAGGAGGCCGCCGCTGGCCGGGTTGTTCAGGCCTCTGCTGGTCATCTTCCCGGCCTCGGCCAACTTGGCCAGGTCCTTTTCCACCTCTGCAGAACGAAAGGACGAAAATAAATGGGCAATTCTGAAAGTATAACGATAGAAGTTTGATCATAGAGAAGTACAATTATAGAAGTACAATCATAGAAGAAGTACCATCATTTAAGTGAGCACAGAAATATGATCAAAAGGTAGGATCATAGAAGTAAGATTATAGGAGTACAATCCTAGAAGAACCATCAGAGAAGTACAATCTTACAAGTGCCACCGTAGAAGTATGATCCTAGAAACAGAATCCTAGCAGTGCCGTCATGCAAGCACAATCATAGAAAACCAATAATAGAAGTACAATCATAGAAGAACAATCAGAGAACTACACTCATAGAAAACGAGCAGGGTATTGTAATTTAAGACCAGGGAGAGGTTGTGTTTTGGGGAGTACGTCAGAGGCTGCATTCTCATCGGAGTAATCACGTCCTAAAGACAGTTATTATCCAGTCTTCACCCCTGGTCACAGTCGAAAGTGTTTGTAGACACGGTAAACAGCGGTGAATCGTGCTTCCTCTGGTGGAGATGAAGGGTTCCTAACGGCCTTTCAGCAGCGCCTGGTAATGTTTTTCTTTTCATCATCCTGTCTTGTGTTCATGTTACCGGGAACCCTGGTTTGTTTGCCTCGTTTGGTAGTCCCAGAAAGGCTTTTGTTTGTGCAGTAGGTGATGCAGCCAAGTCCTGCGATCGGCAGCTGGGTCATTCTTTCCTGGGCTTTATCCCGTGCATTTCTTTCTAAGTTCTTGGCCCGTAGGAGCGAACCCAACAGAGCGCTCCGAGATTTCAACGGGAGAGGGAGAGTTTTCACCAGCGAGTCACGACGATCCCACGCCTATTCCCCGTTGCCAATCGTCTAGGATAAGTGATCATGTCTGAATAACCCGTAGAGACGTGACAGGGTTTAAGGGTAAACCTCAACTTCCTTTCTTATGAATAACAAACAACATTATTTTTCCTCTCAAAAATGCAAAACACATGCTCCCCCTTTCCTGAGCTTTTTATCCGGGATGTATGGAAAGCATAAACAACAAAATGTCTGCCATACTTCTCCGAGGGCCGCTTTGGGACCTTCTCCGACTTGTTTGGATCATAAGCAGAATGTGTACTTCAGTCTGGTTCTTCCAGTATTCCATGCATTTAATGCAGTGACATGCGTAATTGAATTGCAGTTTCTGCAAGGAATCAACCCTGATTATGGGTTAGGTTAAACGTTACAAGCCGAGATACAGAGCAGAAGTTGAATGGCGCAATCTCAGCAAAGGCACTAATAACCCGCGTGTGTCATCAATTATATTGTGTCCGTGTTGGTTGAGACGTAAAAGTCTTCTACATGTTCCCTCTCTAGACGTTCAGATGGGGGGGGGGGGGGGGGGGCAGAGAAAAGGGGCTGATTGGTAATTAACTGACATCATTTTTATATATAATGGCGGCCGTATGCAACCATGACAAATTACATTTCTTTCCAGAGCCACATGTTGAACATCTCGCTGCTGAATCTACGAAGTACGATAAGAAAGCAATTCAAAGTAAATTAACGTTCATTATAAAATACGTACATTATCATCATCATCTCTGAACGAGTTGGGGAAAAAAATACCAGATTTCAACCCTGTGACCCTTGTGCAAACTCTACCGTGATCACACCCAGACACGCTGTTTGATTCCACCGTAAACAGGATACGGTGAGTAGCAACCAGTTCCCATAAAGGTGGTATTTTTATCCTAAATTATTTACTGATGTCATAATAACCCCCCCCGCCCCGACCACGCTTCTCGGTAGGAGAAGTTGAAGAGTGTCACGATTACGCTCCAAACCGTCGCTCTTCCCGGCTTCGCCGTTGCGCGCTACCAAGTAGCCTACGACAACCAGCTGTGGGGAGAGAGAGGTTTCCATGACGGCTGGCTGTATCCAACGTTGACATTACTGCGGGCCCTTTGCACATGTGCAAGATATAAAATGACAGCTCAAGAAAATAAATCAATGATACGGCAAAACACATGCGGTATTAATCTATGACATTTTCTGTCTGATCCCGCTTCTCAGTGGTAAGACGGTAGAGAGAGCGAGGAGGGAGAAATCGAGATGGGATGAGGAGGGGGGGGGGGAGGGATTCGGGGAAAAACAGGGAGAGACAGAGACGCAGATCTAATCTTTGATAGTCTTTGATCAAGCAGCAATTGCGCTGGGAGACAGGGCAGCAGCACGCTATACAACCATTCAGAACTCGTGCAACCTTTATTGGCTTCGTTTTTCTGAAAATGAATGAGATGGTGAAGCATTTATCCTTCTATCGGGAGGACATGTGCAACTGTTAGCCAAACACAATGGATATGCTACCCGGGCCGCGTTCCACTCAGTAAACACCCGGGTCTTGGCCGGGATCTCTGTTTGGGATCTCAATGGGAGAAGATTGTTTAGACACCTAAATAAATGCGAGAGATTTGAAGAACTTCGGCATCAAAGTCAATTCCAAACAATTCAGATCCCATTTTTGACAGAAAAGGCTCTTTTAAGCTGCAATAATTTATAAAAGACTGTAAATTCCAACAATTGCCATTTGCTTACATTATCTTCACCCCTAGCCTGGTAATACTTACAGAGAGATTTTATTTTGAAAAAAATATTTCAAACTGTTGTAAGATTGCCAATCGCCCACCGCATCAGTTATTGTTCATAACATGTGCCATCAGGGTCCGGTAACAGTAGCCCTGCCGGGGATGCTATATGATGAACTCACATTGGAAACAGGTGTGCCTGGTGGCATCGTCAACAATTTCCCGCTCATTTGTTTTTACCAAAAGGGCAGATATTCAAATAAAGACGAATCCTAGAGGAAACCAAGGGTGGGCATGTTCCATTAATGTTATTTTTAGCCAGAAAAATAAAAAAATACCCATTAGTCATTTTTATGTCTGCTCCCAAAAATAACAGGGATTTATATGAGGTGGACAACAAGAGCTCGCTGGCCACATAATTAGGGGGTACCAAGATGAGATAAAAGGAGAGGCCCTGGCTTCAAACATGGAAAGCATTAGCAGCTAATAAAGGCATGAAGGGCCAGAATTAGCTTGTTCAACAGCCTACTTAAGGGCCTGGCAGGAGCCCACGGCCTGAATATTGAGTCGCTAGCCGTAGCACCCCAGAAATCAATGCCATCTGAGGAGGACCACTGGGCTGAGGCTATGGCCCAGTTTGCATACATTACATTATGGGGTTCCTCCTGCAGAGGAGACCCTCACGGCATGCGCCTCTGTGATGGTGTGTTGCAAGCAAGCACACGTTCTAGCACATTGGTAAAAGTATACATGTGTGTGTGTGTGCATGTTTTAATTTATATGTGTGCATCTGTGGGGGCTGTGTGTGAGTGTATGTCTACAAGTGTGTGTGTGTGTATGTGTGAGGGTGTTTTCATGTCAGCACGTGCGTGTGTGTGTTTATCAGTACATCATTCTGGCTGCCTGTCTGTTTGTTAGTGCATGTGCGTGTGCGTGTGTGTGTGTGTGCGTTCAGTGACGAGCTGAAGGAGCGGGCCCTTGGGCCAGCTGTGAGCCCTGCTGGGTGCCGTAGTTTTATTCTTGTTTTAACGCTTTAATGTTGTCTGCAAACACGCTGTCCGCGCCACATTGGAGAATCTCATCAGTAAGAACTTTTTTGATGAATCAATCATATCGAAGTGCATTTATGTGTTAATAAAAATATAACTGAATAAGTGATGCTTATTTCTAAACGACTCAGCATATGAGCATATATATAAATATATATAAATGCAGACCATAAGCTATATATTTAACAATTATTCGCCGAAGGCGAAGTGAATAGTGGGGAATAGGGGCTATTCCCCGGTCTTCATGGAGCCTGAGGCGAACAATTGTTTTAGTATATACTTTGAGATCTCAATCATGGGAAATTGCCCAATATCCCGAGATAGCGAACCAATCAAATTGCGCCATTTTGGGAGGTTCACATGTAGCATATACTAAATATATATATATATATATATATATATATATATATATATATATATCCATATATAATATAAAGTAGAGTGATTGAAGCTGTTGAGGCGGTGTTATTTGATGAACCCCTCTAATGGGCGACCGATGGATTATTTGGGTCTTTGATATTCTCACACAGCCTTTCAGTCGATTTTAATTAGCTCATAAACCTTGAGACGAGAGGCGACCCACCTTTCCTTGGGCCGAGTCCCTGACATGGATGCTCTGTGCGTCTATTCTGCACCTTAAAAAGATTTATGTGTGTGCGCGTGTGTGTGTGTGTGTATACATGTTTGTTCGGTCAGTGTGTATGTGAGGGTTTGTGTGTTTGTGCGTGTGTTATCTGTGCGAGTGTGTTCATGCGTGCGTGTGTGCATGTGTGCCCGTGTGCTTGGGTGTGTATGTTTGTGCGTGCTTGCGCATGTGTGTGTGTGTGTGTAGATGTATGTGTTCACATGCCCACATTAAAGTCACCATTCTCCCCTCTGCTCTCTCACACACACACACACACACACACACACAGACACACACACAGACGCACAAACACACACACAAGACACCCAGACATACACACACACACCCCCAGACAGCCAGTCCCCCAGACAGCCCGGGCGGTGCTCACCAGCGAGGTGTTTGCCCATGGTCTCCAGCTCCTTGGAGAAGAGGGAGTCTCCGAGCAGCGGCTGGCCCGCGGCGCTGCCCCCCCTCACGGGCTTCAGATCAGACTCCCAGACTGGCTGACGCTGGTGGGGGGGGGGGGAGAAAGAGAGAAAGAGAGAGAGAGAGAGAGAGAGAGAGAGAGAGAGAGAGAGAGAGAGAGAGAGAGAGACGCATTAAAAGAACGACCCTTCAATTAATGCTTTATATCATTTCCAGCTCGTGTTAAATAAAAACTAAAAAGTGCGAAAAACAGTCTGCGCCATATCTGTCGGAATAAGCAGCAGCGATCTCTCTGTTTTTAACGGGGAGTTACAAAAACAGCGTAAACCGCAGGCTGAGGATGAAAGCTCGGTGGCGTCGGGCTCGGTCTCGCCGGTAATTGCGCCGCGCGGGTTTCTGTCAGTAGTGGTGGCCACATACTTGGTCGCGGCGTAAATGAGTCAGTACGGAGTTCTGCTACACCCGTCTGCTGGCAGTGGGCCTAGCGGCAGCCAGGGTGACACAAACAGCGGAGGAGGGTCGGGGGCAATAAATCATGCCTGGAATGGCAGTTCATTAGGGGTCGACACTGCATTGCATACAGACGTAGCTATCGTGTTCGATAGAAAATACAGAGAGCATTGGGGCTAGGCTAATGACGCGCACTGATTGATGCCAGATCGAGACATTCTGATGGTTGTGGTCGATGAGGTCTTTCAGAGAGGGAGATGGTTGAAATGTGTTACTTATGTTGTCATGGAAGTGTTTATGCATAATATTAAAGCCTTATTATTGTCTTTGATGGTTTTAGACTTATGTGTGATATATATGCTATTACTTATACTGAAAAAAACAACTTTTGTTTCTAATTGCTACTGTTGTCGAACCTTGATCGTGCGAACCCTGAAGAGTTTGCTGGTTCGGTTCCCGGCTCCTCTTAGCTGAGTGTCCCTGAGCAAGACACCTAATATCGTAACTGCTCACAATGGCCTGGCCTTGTACGGCTGACACCGCCGTGGGTGTGTGAAAGTGTGGATGAATGGGTGAATGTGAGGCAATAATTGGAAAGCGCTGTGAGTGACTGCTGGTTAGAAAAGCGCTTTATAACTGCAGTCCATTTATCATTTACCATTTATACCTTGATTTGTTCTCTGCCTAGTCTGTAAGTAAATTTGAGTCGTAAGAATGTATTCATGTGATCCATCTATCACACACACCCTATTTCAAAACAACACCTACGTACAAAGAATGTGTACAATACCTGAGATAAACACAACAACGCCCAGCATATTTATAGGAGCCTCAGAAATCACAACTCAACACTAAGAACCGGCTCTGAAAATAGGACAATCCGATTGGACGGACGGAAACTGAAGGCCGGACCATGAAGGCCCATTGGACCGGAGAACTCTCCGGGCTGCCGGAGAGCCTGCCAGCGGCGCGAGGCGCTTGGTGGCGGTACGACCACAATGCCACGGCTCGCCCCGTAATTACAGCCCTGCTAGACAGTCTTTGGGTGGGTAGAAACCATTACACTACACCCCGTCATCCCGTCACCCGCCACCGTCATCTCCTGCGTGTTGTTCTGTCGTCTTACGGCGGTGTACGCCCCGTATCCACAATGTGACATCATTAGTGTTTTGGTGAGTGGTGGAGTGGGGGTCCGTATGGGCTGCCAATGTGGTAAATACAACAGCTTCGAGCTTATTAAAGCATGCTGCAAGTTGATATGTGTGCAATGTGTGTGTTTTATGGGTGTGAGTAATGTGTGTGTTTAATGTATTTGTGAAAAAGTATGTGTGTATCGCATGTGTGTAATGTATGTGTGTAATGTATGAATGTATTGTATGCGTATATTGTATGTGTGTGATTTATTTGTGTAATGTATGTGTGTAAAGTATTTGTGTGATGCATGTGTGTGATGTATGTGTCCTGGGTTTGACCACCTCAGATTGGTACATCTCTTGTTGAAGTCCAGCAGCTGATATGTGTAAAGCCTTCAAAATGTAACTTCCGTTAAGAAGTAACATTTGGATGTGGTAATTATTCTTTTGGATGAGCATGCTGCAATGACAACATGTCTGACCGTATGGACACGTCTCAACCCAATGTTTCACTTCGGCACTATAAGAGAACTAAATCATTTGAAGAAAATATGTTTGGTTTGTGCGCAGCCTTCAAGGGAACATAATAGCAGATCGGTTAAATCTTGATCATGCAAAAGCGAATCATACAAATCTGGGTTAAAACTTCTTTATCCATGTGATGATACTTTCATTCAAACGTACAGTGAGTACAGATACGATCCAGAGAGATGAGGCATCTGTTAATACCTTACAATAATTAATGTTCACAGGTAGAATGAAGAAACTGACTGGACCGAACCCAGAAGAGTCCATTCCATTCCTCTCCTCCCCCACCCAAAATCTTATCAGCAAAAGTCTTTTTTTCTTTTGGAGCTTGTGTCCAAAGATTGTGAACTGTAATCAGGACCATATAAACCTTTCACATGTTGATGCTCAGCTCTGGTTTATACAGACCGCTACACTGGACTCTCGACAGGATGCAGGCATGTCTGCAATCAATTCACCTTCCCAGATAACATCCGAAAATAAACAGGCAAAATTAATATATAAATATATAATTTTTTGCTAAATAAATGGTTGCTTTTGATTAGCCAGGAATTAAGTTCTGCGTTGGAATAGATATGGAATGGTTTTCATCAAATGTCACAGACTAGGAATGAAGGCTTTGGCAAAGGTATTTTGTTATTCTTCGGGTTTTTTTGGTCAGAATCTCTGACCAAAGACATATGGCGACTGTGGTGTTGTATTTACCGATTTTCAATCGTTGTTATGAATCCTGGGAGATAAATTAATCCGCACACTGATTTGTTCAGATTTCTCACAGCTTCGACCACATGTATACTTCCAAAAGAATGCTTCTTTTGGGAAACGTAGCCCGCACATATATTGTGACGTGCCTTCGGGCAAGAGATTAGTCCCAACATTTATAACATTATCAAATACTCTAAACTTGTGCAGTGTGTATCGTGTTCATGTCAAACACGTGTAGTACAAAGTCATGGCATTCGCTATGCAAGCCTCCTTGCAAATAAACATTTTACATGTGTTCAATGGAGACAATCAAAACAGAGACCATCAAACTGGAGACTATCAAAATAGAGACCATCAAAATGGAGACCATCAAAATGGAGACCAACTTCACGGTTCTTGTCGGTTAGCCTTAACGTTGCAACATCCACTATCCGTAGTGCTACATTAATGTGTGATTTACAATATGTCTCTTCTTTAAAGAGGTCAACTTCCCTTATAAAAGGGTTGAGCTACAAAAACAAGATCCGAAGAGACATGTGAGAGAATCTTTTGATCTTAAAAATGCAATTGGATCTGACTAGACGGGATATAAACTTTATGGCCCAAAACCCAACATGCCATATTTTCCCGCTCTCCGTGTCCACTTTGACAAAACCAGCAGACCATCTCGAAAAAAGCTGGAGGAAAGAAAGGATTTGCGAAGATTCCTCTCTAACAAATATGGATCTAATTTCTCCAAAAATTGAATCCATGTTAAGGGCAGACAGAGTCTAAGAGAATGGATGAACGGATTGACATGTTCAATAGGTATGTGCGTGTGGTCGGGGGAAATAACCATAACAAAGTGGAGAGCAGTACACATAGATTGTTGTGGCTGGAGGCTGAGACTCGTGAGCTCAAAGGGCTTTTTACGTTAGAAGCGATGACAACTTTTGTTGTCATCCTAAAGAAGCCCATACTCATGCCCACCTCACAAGGCACACTAAGCAATACCATTCAGAAAACAGATGTATGCAGTAGTTTCTGTCGTTTCTTTTGATTTACACTTATGCAGCAGTGATTTGAAGAAGAAGAAGAAGAAGAAGAAGAAGAAGAAGAAGAAGAAGAAGAAGAAGAAGAAGAAGAAGAAGCATATGGCATGTGTTTGCAGTATGGTTGGTCTCCCATGTCCTGCTACAGTTGTGCTCCAGAGCGATGCGATCTCTGTGTTCATTTTAAACGTTCTTTGACTCCCCTGTTCCCACAGAGAACGAGAGAGTTGAGACTTGAAAGTGAGCACCACAGATCTACGAGCCTTCAGAAGGGTTCCCTCAGGCTGGAGACATTCTAAGGAAAAGAGTCCCCGTAGTTTCTGCAATAAACGAGGGATGGATGAAATGGTAAGAGCCCGGATGGTCGACATTGGGAGGGAGAGTCAAACAGCGCCACGCTTTCATGTTCTACTCGGTTCTAATGTGGAAGCCATCGCTTTTTATGACAAGGAGCATGGATCTGAATCTGGGAAGATCACCATGTCCTTAAGAGGGCTCAGGGTTAGGGGGACGTCCTATACTGGGGACCTGTGAAGCCCTTTGAGACTGGAGCTGGGTAGGACTACGCGCATGAAATTAACCGGGATTAACTTGTCATTGTTCAATATAAATATCTCGAGGCATATCAGTAAGTGTTTTTAGCCAGTTATTATCTTATAAAATATATAAATGCCAGAACAACATTTATTCTCTTATCTTACAATAAATGTATTCCAATGCTTTCTGATTCAGTTCTTTAGCCCTTCTTGCTAGGCTCTGGCTACGAGGGAGGGATATGGGATGTTCCACATTTAATGAGTTCCTGTTTGCTCTGTTGGCGCACAGTTGGTTGCAGATCCTGCCAGTGGATGTACGGCTGCACGGCTTGCCTGGAATGCCTGGATTAAAAGCAAACAGGATATTGACAATAACACAATTAGAGGCTGATTCAAGCTTTCCTCCAATTACCAAGCTGGGACAAGAAGAGATGACATAGTGTCTGTGCTGTGTACGATACACGCCGGCACGCATGCACGCACGTATGCACTCACAAACATACACATACACACATACAAACACACACAGAGACACACACATGCACACAGAAACACACGGAAACACCCATAAAAAAGACGCACACACAAAAGAGGGATCTTGGAGTGCTCTATGATTGCGAGAACACTCCGAGGTCAATAAAGAAGAGAAATGCATCACTGGAGCAGAGGAGAGATGAGAAGATGAGAAATTGTTTGTTAAGAAGATATCCAGGAAGTTGGCCTGTTTGGCCTCTGTTTCAACAAACAGCAGAATGGATACAGCCTGGTGTATCTGTTGTTGTAGGAAGAGGCCGTAACTGAATATCTTAATCAATTTGGAGGGACTGTATTGAAATGTGTGTCTCAGTTTAAAGAGTTGGCATCGAGACTAAAGTGTTTTTGCGCATAACATTAAAAGCACAAGCAAATAAGAAAACAGATTTTACATCTACATTTTACTGACTGAAAGTGACTTGCTTCAGGAACCCTGTTCAGAATGAGTACAGGGAGAGAACCCTGGTCTGGTTGTGTATTGAGGTTAAGTCATGAGTATCCACCCTTCCACCGCAGTAGCTGCATTAAAAACACATACATGTCATGCAAACATGGTAATAGGAAAACAAGTTCAACCGAGGTCTGCGGTGTGCGCAGCAGACCCTTTTAGAGCAGAGCTGCTCCGTATGGCATTATTAAGCCAATAACTCATCTCAGACACACAGGCCACATTAAAGGACAAAAGATTGAAATCCAAAAAGTCTGTTGGACCTACAGACGAGAGCTCCTCCACAGTGGATCACATCAGCTCTACCTCTATCTGCTCATCCTGGGGACCTGGTTAGGTAACAGTGTGGAGCCTGGCCCACAAAGGGTCTGTGTGTGGGCGCGTGTGTGTGTGTGTGTGCGTGTGTGTGTGCGCGCGTGTCTGTGTGAGTGTGAATGAGTGTGTATGGGGGGTATCGTCGATTTAAATGAAGGCAAAGCGATTCGGTCTCGCTGAGGGGCTGCCAAACTCCTCTGGAAATACAAATAAACCATCACAATGCTGCTGACTTGGCTCACACACACACACACACACAAACACACACACACACACACACGCACGCCATTGCATCACCCTAATTATCTTACTTCTAGCATAAAAGTGCACCGTTTTCCCCTGACTGATCGTCTAATGGTAACACCGAGCCAGGCGTTGGCAGATTGCACTCAAACAATATGATTGGACACGCGTGACGTGACCTGGAGAGGAATCCTGGCGGACCTGTGTGGGTGTGCGTGTGTTTGTGTGTGTGTGTGTGTGTGCGTGCGCGTGTGTGTGTGTGTGGTTGTATGTGTTTGTGTGTGAGAGTGAGCATGCATGTGTGTGTGTATGTGTGTGTGTGTGTGTGTGTGTGTGTGTATGTTTGTGTGTGTGTGTGTGCATGTACTTGTGTGTGTGTGTGCATGTACTTTTGTGTGTGTATGTGCATGTACATGTGTGTGTGTGTGCATGCCTATGAGAGTGTGCAAGTACATATGTTTGTGTGTATGAGTGTTCTCTTGTACACGTGTCTGTGTGAGTGTGCATGTGCATATGTGTCCGTGCGTGGGTGTGTGAATGAGAATAGTGGAGTAGTCCCCTAACTGCTTTGGGAATGCCCAAATTGGACAATTATCACCTTCACATCTTGGCAGTAACTGCAGCGGGTGAATTACTATTGATCATTCACCATGTTTTACTTTCCACTGCTGTCATGGCCCAAGTGCTGACCCTATACAACACAAATCACCTCAACTCAAACAATGTACGCATGTTGTAATGTCATGATATTAAAGCTGACAAATGACATTTGAAAATAGAAAACCAATGTTGGTCAAGCAGATTTGTGTGAGTGAGCCACAGAGTGAGTGAGAGTAGTCTCTGCCGGCCTCCAGTTCCCATGACCCCCCCACAGCCGCCATCCACCTAACAAGCCATTAGGAAGACAGACTGCATTAGCCTGTCAGCGTTAGCAATCAAACACGACAACAATTAGCCTCAGCTACAACAAGGTGAGAGGAGACATTTGAACTTTGCCGTTTCCAGATGGGTTTCTTTCACACACACCTTCCTACAGACATACCCCCCCCCCCCCACACACACACACAAACGCACACACACACACACACACACGGGCCCACACACACACGCACACCCGTTGCCATGCACACACAAACATAAGAACACACACACACACACACACACACACACACACACACACACACACACACACACACACACACACACACACACACACACACACACACACACACACACACACACACACACACGGCTGGGGTTCTAAACGGTAGGAGTAGAATGTGCAGCAGCGAGACCTGGGGCTACAGAGCTCATGTAGCCATGACAGTGGCTGATGTCAGAACCCAGGGGAAGACTGATGACTGGGAGACCCATTACCGCTCTGAAAGACCCAGGTGTTGTGCCCCAGCACTAATAGTGTCAACTAGGACTCTATCTTTTGACTCATGTACCCCTGAGTCTGAAAACGCTGCCAAGCACAAGATTTCACAGGCACGAAACTGAACACAATGAAGAGGTGAGTCGGTTACCTCACTCAGGATTCAGTCATTCGGTGGAACGATTTACAGAACTTGCATGTTAGTAATCCGAATACCTCAATTGTATTAAATTGCTAATCAGATTCAACAAATGTGATGAATGTGCCATTATTTTTGCAATCTTTCTCAGGGCCAGAGTACCACCTGTTTGAGGAACACTGACATAGAATATGGCACTAAGACTCCAAAAAAGAATCTATAAGACTGGGATCAAAGATTTGTAAAATACATTATGAAAAACAGTATGTTGGAAATATCTTGAGTATGAATTGGACGATGGTTGGAGTTAGGGTTCGTTTGTGGACATGGGTTGAGTTAGGGCTCCTGTTGCATGTGAGGGGCAATTTTAAGGACATTATGAAAGTAATAATAAGATATGAAGACTGGGATTATTCAAAAACATACCAACATATGAAACATAGAAAGCATGAAGCATGTGGCACATCAGAGGCAATCCTGCGGTCATTATGAGTATTAATATGATGTATGGTTGTGTAGTCGTTCAAGTATAATACGCATATCTTGATAAGGGCTTCTTGTTGTTCTAAGCCCGTGGTGTTAAACGGTGTTCTCATTGAAGATCAAACAGCAGGCCTCCGCCAGTCTCTGAGCCGGTCTGGTCCCCGTTACCGTGGAGCCACCACGCATCTGCTCCACACACACACCCCCTCACCCTTCTCTTTTTTCTATCGGTAAAAAAAACAAAAAAGCAGTTTCAAATGCTTCGCCGTCGTTTTGTTTGGTTCATGATAAAAAAAGGTTCAGGCTTGGCTTTGGGGCTAATTGTAATGGGATATCGACTGGTTTGGGCAACTCTAACAATGTGCTGGAGCCTCAGCGTTATTAACAGCATGTGATGATGATGATGACGATGAAGATGATGATAAGGAGGATGTGTGACCAACGGTGGGTTTTCTTTCATTTCTACGCTTCTGTCTTTCGAACGATACCAACGTCTCTCTGACCCCCACAGAGCGGGACTCGCTCTCACGCCATCCAGCCGTAGAACAAAAGCACGGTGGAAAAAAACTGGGAAAATAAAACGTCCACCGGCCATGAATATTTAGGGGCCTTTTGTGTGAAACCTCTAAGGAAGCCTCAGCATCTGTAATTGAGTTACTCGCTATTCTTTTCAATTGTTCTCTTCAAATTGCACGCAGGTGCTTCTGAGCAAGACGATACGGGGAGATGTGTGATTGTGCAGGGCTGTCTATCGGCGTTCTCTTGTGTAAGCTGAAATTCATAAAGACGAATGGTTCCTGACCTGGGTCGCGTCCAAATCACAGAGTGATTTAGGCAGTCTAAACTCCCCTTGACAATAGGAGGGGGGAGAGAGAGTGAGAATGCATTTGCGTGTGTGTGTGTGTGTGTGTGTGTGTGTGTGTGTGTGTGTGTGTGTGTGTGTGTGTGTGTGTGTGTGTGTGTGTGTGTGTGTGTGTGTGTGACTGGGTGTAATCGTATGGGAGTGTGGGAGTGCTCACTTTACCCCATCAATGACCGTCCCCCCTTTGGTTATTTATGGTGTAAAGTGATCCAGATTGTTTGGTGACGGACGTGTTGAGGACATTCACAAGGCCCACGTTACCTGAGAAGCAACTTCAAATTCCTTCAGCCGACCTGCCACTGTATCCACCCCGGGCAACAAAGCTGCGCGCGCGCACACACACACACACACACACACACACACACACACACACACACACACACACACACACACACACACACACACAGGCGCACACACAAGCACCGACACCCACAGACACACACCACAGTAGGACATAAGGCATACATTAAATCATATGAGAAAGAGTGAAAGACAGGACAGAAACAATAAAAGACAATAACAGTCTGTATCTTTGAAATATGTGATCCCATAACTAATGTGTCATAGCATAATCATGTAAACGCATCAGTGATAGTGTGTTAGTAATTATGCACTTGTGCAATGCATTAGGGGTATTAGTTTGGCCACATCTCACCAGAGATGTCAGGTACGGCTTGCTCCGGGACGTGAGACGCATGCCCTTCCACGCTTCTCGTGTCCGACAGGCTGTCCCCCTGCAACCTACGCAGACAACAAATAAACACAAGACAACACATAACACCATTACTTCCTGTCCACCATCAACAACACAACAGCCAGCGTACGCTAAGCTAACAACCCCACACGGCGGCCTTCCTGTGTTTGGCAGACGGGGTCGACGCGTGGTCAAACATTGTAATCTGTGTGTAAATATTTATACTTTGTAATGTAAGATCCCCCGAAACGGACAAACAGCGGATGGCTATCATGTCAAAGGTGGTGAAACAAAGAAGAAGTGTTCGCTGGGGATGATTATCTCTCAGCCAATAGGGGCTTCGGGACATCTGGGAAGGCTGCGAGACAGGAAGAACCTGTGGGCACGGATCCTATCTGTTCATCAACGCTTCTCCTCCCGCTGAAGATGAAAATATGAAAACACACATCTCTGCAGTAGATTACATTCATATGCAACCAACGGTATTCAATTACAAACTCACCAGTGGATACAGCAAAGGAAATGTTCTTTCTGTTTTCCCCAGGAATTAACGGAAAATATGAAATCGGCTCTCTAATCCTACTTATCGCATAACCTGAAGCATAACCGGCCCTAATCTTTACGGCTCTAAGGCTGGATGGCTCTTTCGCATGAGGATATCTGTATGGAAGAGGGTCTGGCCGATCTGGGCTGTCTCTGCATCGTGCTGGAGAGATTTAGCGTCCTTGGAGACTGTAAAAGTATACTGTGGGCGAAACACAAACAACTTGAGGAATTTCTTGTTTTTTCA
Organism: Gadus macrocephalus; assembly: GCF_031168955.1. Taxonomy (NCBI): domain Eukaryota; kingdom Metazoa; phylum Chordata; class Actinopteri; order Gadiformes; family Gadidae; genus Gadus; species Gadus macrocephalus. The sequence goes on along the minus strand of NC_082404.1, from coordinate 5,782,575 downwards.
TTCAGCGGTAGGGGAATGCTAACTATCAATCTCAGTGGCGATCTGGCGGTCTACAAAAAGAAGAACGTCCTACACGTGGCCTTTTGTCTGCTCCTCTGCTAAAGTATTTACACACGCACACACCGGAGAATGCACACACGCACACACACACACACACACACACACACACACACACACAGTAGCTTGTCAAGCCTAAATATATATAGCATATATTTAACCATCGTATATCACACTGCAAATCACGTGTTATAACACACTTTTAAAGGTTAATGGGCATCCTTAAGAACAATAATTTCACATTGTTATAAAACCTCCCTTTATCACACACTTCTTAACTGTCATTGGATTTATCCATTGTGATTTCGATTTCATCAGAATGATGGATGCATCCCTGACTCCATTACTTGGGTGATTCAAAGACGATGACAGCTGTTATAGTCTCCCTCAACTCCATCATAGATCCCTCCCTTTCTTCGCTGTCTTTAATAAAAAACAGTCCAAAGAGAACATCCTGAATATATGTGTGTATAGCCTGAGGCCACTGACTCCTGAACCCTTCCACAAATAATATTGCAGAAATAAAAAAAACATTAATTTAAAACGATCCATATCAGCCCTCCACCCCACATTGGTACTGTTGCTATCTGCCATCTTGCATCCCCTTAGGGCCACAACATCTACTAGACCAGGGGCCCCCAATCCCTTCCCATGGCCTCACCCCCCAGTGAAGGTACTATCGGCCCCGGATCTGCCACATATTTTGTGTGGTAACCTAAGCAACACATTCTCATTACCATGTCAAAATCAGGGCCATAATTCATATTTCCCAGCCATTCCTCATTGATGTCATTTCAGGGTGTTTTCAGAGCAGAGCATACGTTTGGAAAACCAGGGCCTGAGAAGACTTTCTCTTGGGCTTAAGGGATGCCTTTGCACCCAAAGGGGCGGTTAAGTCCTGTGAAGAGGGACTGACTTGTTGTACAGAGAATACGTAAGTAGTTAACCACAGCTGAGGTCTTGAGGGGGGAGGGGGGGGGGGGGGGTGGGGGGGGGGGCACGACCGCAGACCAGACACACACGAAGGACAGACCCCAGAGGGCTTAGTTCTTGAGAACAGGCTGCCGAGGAGGCCTGCCCCGCTGCTGGGGGCTAGGGGTGCTCTATACCCAGAGCCCCTCCACTGGGTAGCGGTGGGGCTCTGGGTACAGAGCCCCTCCACTGGGTAGCGGTGGGGCTCTGGGTATAGAGCCCCTCCACTGGGTAGTGGTGGGGCTCTGGGTATAGAGCCCCTGTGCTGGGTGGTGGTGGGGCTCTGGTTATAGAGCCCCTGCGCTGGGTGGCGGTAGGGCTCTGGGTATAGAGCCCCTCCACTGGGTGGCGGTAGGGCTCTGTCCTGGAGAGACACGTGGGGGTGGAGGAGGGGGAGGAGGAGGAGGAAGAGGAGGATGTAGAAGAAGATGGAACCATTAAAAATGCGACTAAATCACTTTAATTAAAAAAGAAAAGAAAATTGTGTGGAACCCTCTCAATTCAGGTTTTATAAGAAATGTTCACGGTTACCCGAATTGGTTCTGGACATTTAATTCGAAATGATTCTCAATAAATATTTGCATTTTATGCAACTTATGACAAAATGGATGCACGTTAACTCCAATCCTCATTGTCAATACACTCACTTTGCCTGAATTGTAAAAGGCTAAGCATTAGCAGGTCCCCGTAGCAGGTCATGTGAGGACAGGGCTGCTGCGAATGCAGACAGCCTCTCGCTAGCGAGGAACAGCAAATTGACGCCTTCACGCTGTGGGTGTGAAAGGGTTTGTCACCTTCTCCTGGGCCTGGCAGCAGAGTACACACATGGTGTTCTGCTCAAGCTGTACCCTGCAGGCTGAAGAGGCCGTTGCTCTGGCTCATTGGACTGAACTGACAACAGCTAATATTTTATCATCACTTCGGCTTCATTTAGCGTTTCGTCGCTCTTAGTCAAAGTTACTTTTTTCTATAAACACGGTATGAATGAGAAGGAAGGGGATAGCCATCGTGATCCCGGATGACATTGGGGGTGCAGATATTGGGGGTTTACAAACAGACCCTTTTGGCTGGGAGTCAAACAAGTTAGATACTTACCTCAACAGTAAGGTCGGGTCTTTATTTTGGTCTTTCTATCTGAGAGTGCTGCTACAGTATCATGGTAGTGCGTGTGTGTGTGTGTGTGTGTGTGTGTCTGTGTGTCTGTGTGTGTGTGTGTGTGTGTGTGTGTGTGTGTGTGTGTGTGTGTGTGTGTTCGACTCCTGCGTGAGCACCTGATTGTGCACATACCGACTCACAAACTCAAGCGCTGCTCGCCTTCAGAAGAGCACAGAAAGCCCGCTGTGTGTTTTTCAGCATGGTTTCCATCCGGACGATCTGTTTATTGCCGATCCACGATCCAAACACACACTATGAAAGACCTGCGCTTCCTCGCCAATGACACTTGGGAAAGAATCGGTGGTAAGGGTAAAGAGGACGGAACAGGAATTTGGCTGGTACCGGAGAAAGAGGAGTGAGAGAGAGAGAGAGAGAGAGAGAGAGAGAGAGAGAGAGAGAGAGAGAGAGAGAGAGAGTGAGAGAGAGTGAGAGAGTGAGAGAGTGAGAGAGAGAGAGAGAGAGAGAGAGAGAGAGTGAGAGTGAGAGAGAGAGAGAGAGTATGAAGGGGATGAGGGAGATGGAGTGGGCGAGAGACAGCTTGTATGAGAGAGATGGAGTGGGCGAGAGACGGGGTGAATAGAGCGATTGAGAGAGATGGACAGATTGAGTAGGGAGAACAGCTGCCTGCTGTTTCAGTTTAATCACACATTAGATGCTCGTTGCGTGAGCCAAGACTGCAGTGTACGCCAGCGCCCGCCACGCATCCAACCCAGAGCCCCAGGCAATAAGGTGAGAGACGGACCACGATCACTCATCGGCATCCCATCATAAACCTTCAATAAACACCTCGCCGAGAACCTCTTCTCTTCCTGCGACGGCCCCGAGAGAGGAGAGCGCCTCGCCTGATGAACGTCGCACCCAAACGGTTCGTGGATCACGAATGAAGGAAGAGTCAACAAGACAAACTGCGGAGGAATCAACCTTCCCAAACAGACGCGTGTGCCTGACGTCTCGGCGAGTCGGGACCCGTTTTATATCGACGCCTGGGATCACCGCGATCACCCGCGCACCTCCCCGGCCCGCCTCCCGACATCCCTGCTCAGAAAGAACGGGCGTCGACTGCGTTTGATGATCCAGATTAGCACGGGAAAAGAAAACAGGAAAGCGTGTCGGAAGAGGAAAAGAAGGACAATGGTGGGGGAGACGGTATCAGCACACACTGATACCGTCAGCGTGTCACCGGCGGCACGGTGCAAACCAGCGGCCATCTTGATCTTGCAGTATGCAGACTTCCGCCGAGACACAGGGAGAGACACATGGAGAGAGAGGCAAGGGCCCAACAGGGACTGCGCTGGGATGGAGATCGACAGTGACGGTGACAGGCGGTCAGCTTTAATTTGTGGAATTGACTACGACCAAGTATTAAAAATATGTAAATATTGCGACACAGTGTTAGGATTATCCGCGTAGGTTCTTATATGGTGTGTGTTTTGACATTGAGGCTTGGCGGACATTTCTACATGTCCGCCATAATGCCGTCATGAATGTGGGCTGACGGAGGCAG